>NC_057809.1:79902059-80024488 GCF_018294505.1 Triticum aestivum
CATTTTTAAGAATTTATTTTTGGGACTTTGAATTTAAATCATTAGCTATTTGAATTTGAATTATATTCATATAATTAGAATATAATTTCAAATACCCCTGAAATATTTTATGAGCTTTTGGAAAAAAGTCCATCTAGCAATATAAAATATTCAGAGGAGTTTTTGGCATTGTTTGAATTATTTTAAATTCAAAACAGTGGCAAAATAAATTAAATAAAACAAAACAGAAGAAAAAAATAAAACAGAGCAGAAAGCCTACCTGGCCTTACCCGTGCAGCCCACCAGAGCCGGCCCAGCTCCTGTGCTGGTCCAGCACTGTGCGGCCCAGCCCACCTCCTCCTCCCTGTCGCCTTCCTCCTCGCGCCAGTAGGCAGAGGAGGGACTCGGCGCACGCGCCCGAGCTCGCCACGCCACCACCCTGCTCGTCTGCTTCGCCTGAGGCCACCACGACGCCTCGCGCCTTCTCCTCGGCGCCGCCTCGACCCCCTGGAACCCTCCCGCTCACTCCCTCGTCCCCATCTCCTCCTCTGTTCTTTCTCTCGCACGCACCCGAGAGCGACCGTCGCCGCCGTTTGCTGCTGCCGCGGCCACCGCCGCCCCCTCGCTTCTCTGACCAGCCCACGAGCTCCGCCTAGAACCCGAGCGCCTCCCCGCCGACCCACGCAAGGCCGGAGGACCCCAAGACGACGCCGCGACCCTTCTTCCCCGACCACGGCCGCCGGATGCCGCCGCCCGACTCGTCGTCCACAGGGCCTCCCTGAGCTCGCCGTCTTCTTCATACGACTCCCTGTGAGCCCCTCTCCCTTTCCCCTCATACCCCGTGGTGGATTTGGTTCGCTAGCTCGATTCCCGCCATCACCGAGAGCTTCTCGCCGCCGCGCTCGTCACTGCCAGCGCTAGCAAGCCCCGACGACCAAACCGAGCTCGCAGACTACTTCCGTGTGCTGTGTAGATGCCGCTGCGCTGCTCAGCTCCCTCGCCCGCGAGCTCTAGCCCTCTCAGCCGCAACCACCAAACTCCGGCCGCCGCCGCAAGCTCCGCTCCGGCGAGTGCTGGCCACCCCGCGTCCTTCCGTCACCTCCTCCGGATGCGCACGAGCGCTAGGAACCCACAGAGCCTCTCCGCGCGGCGTTTGGCCGCCGGAGCAAGAAACCCGAAGGCCTCCGCCGTCTCGGCCTCGCCGGCGTCAAGCCGCCGGCAGGTTAGGCCCTGCTGACCAGGGGTTTGACCCCCCCTGGGTCGATGACAGGTGGGGCCAGCCCCCCTGTTAATTAGTTTAGTTTATTTTAATTTATTTAGCCACTGTTTCACTGCCATGTGGGCCCGAGGCCCTGCTAATTTGGTTTAGGTACTAATTAAATTTAGCTAACCCACTGACCCGCTGACTGTGGGCCCCAGCCCTTCTAATTACGTTAGTTAAGAATTAACTAAACCCTGTTTAGTTCCTGTGTCACTGACGTGTGGTCCCCACACGTCAGGTTTGACCGGACCAGCCCAGTTGACCCTGCTGACGTCATTGTGACGTGGGGCTGACGCAATAAGTATTTTCTGGATTTAAAAATAATCAGGAAATTCCAGGAAATAGCTAAAACTTCAATAAATCATAGAAATTCAACCGTAACTCCAAATTAAATAATTTATATATGAAAAATTATCAGAAAAATTCAAGGAATCCATCTGTACCATTTTCATGCATGTTAGAACAACTTATCACTACTGTTTAGGACAAATGAATTAAATGGCATTTGAATAATCACATATGGAGTTTGAATTTGAATCTTGTATTCAAACCAACTTCATTTAATCTGTTGCTAGTTGCATTAGCTCAAACACATTCATTTTGCCATGTCATGATCATGCATCATATTGTGCATTGCATTGATTGTGTTCCTTCTATGTTGCCGGTATTTGTCCCCTCTCGATAGACGTGATACCGATGATGTGATCGTTGACACTGATGAAGACTCAATGTTATCTTCAGAAGTGCCAGGCAAGCAAAACCCCCTTGTTCATTCCGATAAAATCCCACTCTCTCGCTCCTGCTCTCTTTTACTGCATTAGGACAACAACGATTCATCTGTTACTTGCTGCGGTAGCTGAACCCCTTTATCCTCTGCATGACCTGTCATTGCCACAGTAAATAGATGAAACCCACTAGCATGAGTAGGAGTTGTTTGAGCCCTGATGTGCCTACTCATTCATGCTTGTTGTCATGCCTGCTATTGCTTAGAGTTGAGTCAGGTCTGATTCATCGGGGATGAATCAGAGGCGTGTGAACATGTCCTACTGTGTGTGAGCTAAGTGTGTGAACACGATTTGGTAAAGGTAGCGGTGAGAGGCCATGTAGGAGTACATGGTGGGTTGTCTCATTGCAGCCGTCCTCAGGAACTGAGTTCTGTGTTTGTGATCCATGACCAGCTACTACCACACATTGGGATCGGCTTAAGTGCCCTCTCGACTTATTAATCAACATGATCTCTGTCCAGGAGTTGCAACTAGTTTCTGGTGTTTGTAGGTAGTGTTAGTAGTCTACCAAGTGGCACCCGGTACAGGTGGGCTTGGGACAGACTAGGCACAGTGGCACGGTGTACCAAGTGGCACCCGGTTGGTGGGCTTGGGAACCCTGCACACATCGTTTGGGGCCGTGAGCGACACCCCGGCCGGATCTCCTTGCGGATGGAACCCGAATAGGCGATAAACCTGGACTAGAGACTTGTTCGGTTAGTCAGGTCGTGGCCGACTCCCTCGCCCGGCTTCCGCTTGAAGGTTGCCGAGGTACATGACGTGTACAGGGCGGTAAGTGGCGAAGCGTGTGTGAAGAAGTACACCCCTGCAGGGTTAACATCATCTATTCGAATAGCCGGATTCCTCGGATATGGAAACTTGGACCCCTTGTACAGTTCATAGACAAGTGAAAGTGGATACTCTAAAATACGCAAGATAAGCGTGAGTGCTATGGATGGCGTTCTCGTAGGGAGACGGGAGCGGATCCATAGTGGTGTATTGATATGGTGAATATGTGGACTCGTGTGCGCCACCTCAAAAGAGTTACATTGCAGTCGTAGTTCAGGATAGCCACCGAGTCAAAGCTGGCTTGCTGCAGTTAAACCCCACCACCCCTTTGTTGATAATGATGCATATGTAGATAGTTCTGATGTAAGTCTTGCTGGGTACATTTGTACTCACGTTTGCCTATTTTATGTTTTTGCAGAGAGACTTCGGTCTCACTAGTAGTTCCGCTTGGACTTCGACGTTTAGCTTGTTACCTCAGCTACGATCTTGTGCCCTCGGCAGGATCTGATAGATAGTCAGGCTTCTCAGCCTTTTTCATTTATAGATGTCTGTACTCAGACATGATAGCTTCCGCTTGTGCTTTGACTTGTATGCTCTGATTGTTGGGTCATGAGACCCATGTTTGTAATGTCTCGCTCTTCGGAGCCTATTGAATAAACTACTTGAGTCGTAGAGTCATTTTGTGATGCCATGTTGTATTGCACATATCGAGCATATTGTGTGTATGTTATTGAAATGCTTGGTATGTGTGGGATCTGACTATCTAGTTGTTTATCTTTAGTAGCCTCTCTTACCGGGAAATGTCTCCTAGTGTTTCCACCGAGCCATGGTAGCTTGCTACTGCTCCGGAACACTTAGGCTGGCCGGCATGTGTCCTTCTTCGTTCCTGTGTCTGTCCCTTCGGGGAAATGTCACGCGATGAATACCGGAGTCCTGTTAGCCCGCTACAGCCCGGTTCACCGGAGTCCTGCTAGCCCAGTGCTACAGCCTGGATTCACTCGCTGATGACCGACACGTTCGATGCTGGGTCATGGATGCCTGTCCCTATAAGTTTGTGCCACTTTGGGTTTACGACTAGCCATGTCAGCCCGGGCTCCTTATCATATGGATGCTAGCGACACTGTCATATACGTGTGCCAAAAGGCGCAAACGGTCCCGGGTAAAGGTAAGGCGACACCCGTGGGAATACCGTGCGTGAGGCCGCAAAGTGATATGAAGTGTTACATGCTAGATCTATGTGGCATTGAGTCGGGGTCCTGACAGCGTTGGTATCAGAGCTTGACTGCCTGTAGGATTACCAAGCCAAACTGGTCGAAGTTGAGTCTAGAAATTCTTTAGCTATATAAGGGAATTGATTGTGGGATGGAACGTAAGGCTCTTTTTACTCCTTATACCTCATGGCCTTCTGATCTGAGTCATCATCTTCTCTTCTACGGGGATTAAGAACTAGGCTATCTCTTCTTTCTATCAGGATCACGTGTTACTAATCCGTAGACTTATAAGATTGTTGGATTAAGCCTCAGTTCAGTTCCTACTACTTCCGTATGTTAATTGTTGATCTCGAAACCTTGATATTGTGCTTCTGAGTGGTTATGCCACCATTTTTGTGAATGTCTCAAATCTTTTCTGAGCATTTACAGCCGTTATGCTGTCCGAGTCATCCCAGGTTTCTAAATAGTCTGAAGCATTTGCAAAATCCCTTCGTCCCGTTCCGATGTTCCTTTGGGCCAGATTAACCACACTAATCGGTGAGTTGAGGTACTCTGTTGCCTCGACATATATGTTGGAGATATTATTATGACCCTAGGTGTCTTAGGGGATCATCTAGTAATTTAGCCATGATTTGTGTTCCCAGTGTGATGATTCTGGCCATCATTCTCGAAAGCATCCCGTGATGCTACTTAGTAATAGGTATTCTGTTCCTGGGTTCTTGAACCCGAGATTCACTCCACCTACTCCACGTTGATAGTAATTGCTAGTGCCTTTAGGATATTAGTAACCTTTGCGATAGTCCTTGAAGTCCGTGGTATCCTCTTCTTCCAAATACCATGAACTACTTATGGCAGAAGTTCCTCGTTGAACTGAAATATCACAACAAGATTATTCTTGATGAGTTCTCCATTATATATTGTGGCTCTGCCAGTTCTACCTTTCTGCATGGGTTATCCGGAAGAAATATGTTGAACTTGGTTCGACATACTAATCTATGCATCCACAACTCAGAAAATTATATGTTCCTTTGAGTTGTTCTCTTTAGTTGCATTCTGACCCGCGTCTATCAATTGATAGTCAAGCGTATGCGTGCGTTCGTTTATCGATGCCTATTACTCTTGTGGTCCGTCAAGCCATTCTATCGCAGAATGACTAGGAAAAACAAACTCCAGTACCTCTTCCATATCCAGGATTGGGTCAAAGAAGTTGTGCTCCGCAGATCAAATTGCTAATCCAGCTTTTGTTCTGTTCTACCTTGGAGTATTACCATCTTTATATCGGGATTGTTATAGGAATTGCACACCATCCTATGAACTCTTGGTACAGTGATACTTCTTGCCATCATTAGTCATTCCTCGGTCTTCGTGTTGATGCAACCGGAATACCGACAAATGAATTGTGATGTGTGAAATCAATACGCCTAGCAACCTCGTTGCTGGGTAGTTAAAGGACAATAATTTCATTCTTAGTGTGTTGGTTTTTGAATCATCCTTCTAAGACTGATCGTGCTACCTAGTCCTTATTTCGGTGCACCCTTCGATTGATGAGTTAGGATCTTGTCAAGTCCTCACTCATTTGATCATATCGTCTTGCCCTCAAAAGCGAGATTGTTCTCGAGCATTAGTAACATACCGGTGGTTCATGATTTCCGAAGATCTTCTCGGAAGTATTACCAGGTTGTCACCTGACCGCTGTGTTGAGCTCGTGATCAAGTTGATTTCTTATGAACCACCTTCTCTCCAAGAATCGGTGTTAGATATCCCTGAGCTAGTTGGTTAAGCTAGACAACAACTTGGAGAGTTGGAGGATAAAAGCTTGCCTGACCTAGTTCGTTCCAAAGGGATAATCTTGTGTAGTGTGTGTTGGAGAAAGATGATATCTTCATCGATTGGTCCCTGTGATCAGTTGCTGGACCTATTGTCTTGTCAATCCTTTGATTTGAGAGTGGGCTATCGTCAAATCAAATCAGTACCAATGATGCTCGTAATGTTGTCTTATTCGTGGTTGATCCCTCGAGCATACACCATTATATCTTTGGCCTGACCAATGCTATCACTTGTTCACTTAACTATGGAATTCCTTTTAAAAGGAAACCCAGATGAATTGTTGTTGAGCCCATTGACAACATCCTTATCTCCTCCATGATTTTGTTGGACATTAAGCTAGTGTTGGAAACTTTTGAAAGCATTTTCTTCATGCTAGCTCATGAAGTATTTGTTGATGAAAGGAGTGACTTCCTTTTATACACGTGCATTTGGTGAAAGTTGCCGCCGTGAATTTGAGAAAGTTAGTTTTGCTTCCTCTGGAATCATCCCAAGTCAGTCATGCATACGTGCGAAGTATTCTGTGGTCTGGAGATTTGCAACCTCCATTCTATATGTATATCCTAGCACACCAAGCCACTGATTGAGTTGTTCAAAGATAAAGGAGTCTGTCCAAGGTGAACTCTTTGGACTTCCACGCGTGGAGACTTCGATGTCATTAATGATGGTTCCCCACCTGAACTCGGTAGTGTTTTATTATAAGACTACCACGTGGTCATGTTTGTCTGGGACAGCGTGTTCACATGTTTGTAGCAGAACCAGCTCATGTTTTGGAGCTTACTATCGTAGTTCATTCCCCGAGAATCTCGCAGCGTTGTCTCGTCGAATTGTGTTGCAAACTTTCATTTTTCTTCCTAGACTCGATGAGTCTAGAATATCCTGACACCAACCAGATCTGAATCTCAGGCAGATATGATGGTTTGGAACATTTCCCAAGAACTATAATATCGGTCCCTCGAAAACCGGTAAAGTGGATGTCGTGGCCAACACACCCAGCCGGAAGACCTGTTATTATAATATCTTGATTGAGGAAGTTGGCCACCTCCCCATAGGGATTTCGTAGAATTTACTCCCTAGTTGCCCCTATGGATTTTGAGATCCCGAAGTCCGACCTTTTACTTGATGTTCTAGATATCAAACCATATTTATGAATGGGTTACGCTAGCACATCAAGGAGAACATTAGAAGCGAAGTGCTAAATGTCTCTCGGTCGATCATCCAGATTTTGTTTCCCTGGCCTCGCCAAGGTGAAATCTAAGAAGATGTTATCTTCCTATGCATCTGCATCGTCCATCGTTGTTCATCATGGTGGTATGTTGTGTTGCCAGGATCCTTGACACGGATGTTGGTAAAACCTTGATGAATATGGAAATGCTCAAGTTCTTGAGAGCATGCACAAGCGCTACGTGTTATCATCGGCACTAACTGGGTTTGCGCTCAGTTTCCTCGGCAATGCTATGACCTATTCAAACAGTGAATTCACACTCTATTGTTGGGTTCTTCCCTAGTTACCAGAATCATTCCCAGCATTTGCATTTTGTTCCCAGCTTGCACCGCCAATGTGCCATTCTACCATGGGTCTCTTCCATTTCCGGTGATAAGGAAATTCATCCATTACGTTGTCTTCAACAAGGTAATCCACATCATCCAAGTCCGAGTATGCCATTCTACCGACCCCCTCCAAACGATCGCTCGAGAATTGCCTTAGGCTGGTTTAAAGAGTTTCAATGATCTCTGAATCAAAGGTAATTCTTTTTGCCACTTAAGGGGATATTTCTACGAGTCACCTTCCCTAAGGTGCATCGTTGTGGTATCATGGCAACTCAACTCCTCGCTACGTTGACAATCGTTTACCACCTTCCTAAGTGTGGAATTGTTGTCCACCTAGTGAACCCTCGTCATCCGTTTCTTTCCACCCCTCTTGATGTGTATCTCGTGCCCCAAACCGAGAGATGGTTCTATGTCTCATTCCGTGAGTTAATCCTGAGTTGTTCATTCTTTGAGAAGATTAATTCTTCTAGAGTTTTCCTTCCCTCTTCTTGTCATGTTAGTTGGAGTTCTCAGAGAAAGACTTCAAGACAATGATGGTGTTCGAATCAACGTTCCTATGAAGTGCAACCTGGATCGTGAAGATTGTACTAGCTGCGTTTCCCTTTCACCTTACCCTACGCTTGAATCTCGGGACGAGATTTTTGTTTAGTGGGGGTGAGTTGTCACATCCCTAGCTTCTGGTAATGCTCTAGGCTAGCTTCATGTGTGCATCATGTTTAAATTCTGAAATTTGAACTGAGGAATTTTGGAAGCCTCAAAAACTTAAATAAAAGAGGGGCAAAAACCCTAGAAATCTCATTCATTGTTCCAGAATGCTCTTCTTAAATGTTTGATAATTTTTGGCAAGGGTTCTGGTCCCAACCAAAATATTGAACATTTTTAAGAATTTATTTTTGGGACTTTGAATTTAAATCATTAGCTATTTGAATTTGAATTATATTCATATAATTAGAATATAATTTCAAATACCCCTGAAATATTTTATGAGCTTTCGGAAAAAAGTCCATCTAGCAATATAAAATATTCAGAGGAGTTTTTGGCATTGTTTGAATTATTTTAAATTCAAAACAGTGGCAAAATAAATTAAATAAAACAAAACAGAAGAAAAAAATAAAACAGAGCAGAAAGCCTACCTGGCCTTACCCGTGCAGCCCACCAGAGCCGGCCCAGCTCCTGTGCTGGTCCAGCACTGTGCGGCCCAGCCCACCTCCTCCTCCCTGTCGCCTTCCTCCTCGCGCCAGTAGGCAGAGGAGGGACTCGGCGCACGCGCCCGAGCTCGGCACGCCACCACCCTGCTCGTCTGCTTCGCCTGAGGCCACCACGACGCCTCGCGCCTTCTCCTCGGCGCCGCCTCGACCCCCTGGAACCCTCCCGCTCACTCCCTCGTCCCCATCTCCTCCTCTGTTCTTTCTCTCGCACGCACCCGAGAGCGACCGTCGCCGCCGTTTGCTGCTGCCGCGGCCACCGCCGCCCCCTCGCTTCTCTGACCAGCCCACGAGCTCCGCCTAGAACCCGAGCGCCTCCCCGCCAACCCACGCAAGGCCGGAGGACCCCAAGACGACGCCGCGACCCTTCTTCCCCGACCACGGCCGCCGGATGCCGCCGCCCGATTCATCGTCCACAGGGCCTCCCTGAGCTCACCGTCTTCTTCATACGACTCCCTGTGAGCCCCTCTCCCTTTCCCCTCATACCCCGTGGTGGATTTGGTTCGCTAGCTCGATTCCCGCCATCACCGAGAGCTTCTTGCCGCCGCGCTCGTCACTGCCAGCGCTAGCAAGCCCCGACGACCAAACCGAGCTCGCAGACTACTTCCGTGTGCTGTGTAGATGCCGCTGCGCTGCTCAGCTCCCTCGCCCGCGAGCTCTAGCCCTCTCAGCCGCAACCACCGAACTCCGGCCGCCGCCGCAAGCTCCGCTCCGGCGAGTGCTGGCCACCCCGCGTCCTTCCGTCACCTCCTTTGGATGCGCACGAGCGCTAGGAACCCACAGAGCCTCTCCGCGCGGCGTTTGGCCGCCGGAGCAAGAAACCCGAAGGCCTCCGCCGTCTCGGCCTCGCCGGCGTCAAGCCGCCGGCAGGTTAGGCCCTGCTGACCAGGGGTTTGACCCCCCCTGGGTCGATGACAGGTGGGGCCAGCCCCCCTGTTAATTAGTTTAGTTTATTTTAATTTATTTAGCCACTGTTTCACTGCCATGTGGGCCCGAGGCCCTGCTAATTTGGTTTAGGTACTAATTAAATTTAGCTAACCCACTGACCCGCTAACTGTGGGCCCCAGCCCTTCTAATTACTTAGTTAAGAATTAACTAAACCCTGTTTAGTTCCTGTGTCACTGACGTGTGGTCCCCACACGTCAGGTTTGACCGGACCAGCCCAGTTGACCCTGCTGACGTCACTGTGACGTGGGGCTGACGCAATAAGTATTTTCTGGATTTAAAAATAATCAGGAAATTCCAGGAAATAGCTAAAACTTCAATAAATCATAGAAATTCAACCGTAACTCCAAATTAAATAATTTATATATGAAAAATTATCAGAAAAATTCAAGGAATCCATCTGTACCATTTTCATGCATGTTAGAACAACTTATAGCTGCTGTTTAGCACAAATCAATTAAATGGCATTTGATTAATCACATATGGAGTTTAAATTTGAATCTTGTATTCAAACCAACTTCATTTAATCTGTTGCTAGTTGCATTAGCTCAAACACATTCATTTTGCCATGTCATGATCATGCATCATATTGTGCATTGCATTGATTGTGTTCCCTTCTATGTTGCCGGTATTTGTCCCCTCTCGATAGACGCGATACCGATGATGTGATCGTTGACACTGTTGAAGACTCAATGTTATCTTCAGAAGTGCCAGGCAAGCAAAACCCCCTTGTTCATTCCGATAAAATCCCACTCTCTCGCTCCTGCTCTCTTTTACTGCATTAGGACAACAACGATTCATCTGTTACTTGCTGCGGTAGTTGAACCCCCTTTATCCTCTGCATGACCTGTCATTGCCACAGTAAATAGATGAAACCCACTAGCATGAGTAGGAGTTGTTTGAGCCCTGATGTGCCTACTCATTCATGCTTGTTGTCATGCCTGCTATTGCTTAGAGTTGAGTCAGGTCTGATTCATCGGGGATGAATCAGAGGCGTGTGAACATGTCCTACTGTGTGTGAACTAAGTGTGTGAACACGATTTGGTAAAGGTAGCGGTGAGAGGCCATGTAGGAGTACATGGTGGGTTGTCTCATTGCAGCCGTCCTCAGGAACTGAGTTCTGTGTTTGTGATCCATGATCAGTTACTACCACACATTGGGCTCCGGCCTCCAAGCTCTCTCGACTTATTAATCAACATGATCTCTGTCCAGGAGTTGCAACTAGTTTCTAGTGTTTGTAGGTAGTGTTAGTAGTCTACCAAGTGGCACCCGGTACAGGTGGGCTTGGGACAGACTAGGCACAGTGGCACGGTGTACCAAGTGGCACCCGGTTGGTGGGCTTGGGAACCCTGCACACATCGTTTGGGGCCGTGAGCGACACCCCGGCCGGATCTCCTTGCGGATGGAACCCGAATAGGCGATAAACCTGGACTAGAGACTTGTTCGGTTAGTCAGGTCGTGGCCGACTCCCTCGCCCGGCTTCCGCTTGAAGGTTGCCGAGGTACATGACGTGTACAGGGCGGTAAGTGGCGAAAGCGTGTGTGAAGAAGTACACCCCTGCAGGGTTAACATCATCTATTCGAATAGCCGGATTCCTCGGATATGGAAACTTGGACCCCTTGTACAGTTCATAGACAAGTGAAAGTGGATACTCTAAAATACGCAAGATAAGCGTGAGTGCTATGGATGGCGTTCTCGTAGGGAGACGGGAGCGGATCCATAGTGGTGTATTGATATGGTGAATATGTGGACTCGTGTGCGCCACCTCAAAGAGTTGCATTGCAGTCGTAGTTCAGGTTAGCCACCGAGTCAAAGCTGGCTTGCTGCAGTCAAACTCCACCACCCCCTTTGCTGATAATGATGCATATGTAGATAGATCTGATGTAAGTCTTGCTGGGTACATTTGTACTCACGTTTGCCTATTTTATGTTTTTGCAGAGAGACTTCGGTCTCACTAGTAGTTCCGCTTGGACTTCGACTTTTAGCTTGATACCTCAGCTACGATCTTGTGCCCTCGGCAGGATCTGATAGATAGTCGGGCTTCTCAGCCTTTTTTCATTTATAGATGTCTGTACTCAGACATGATAGCTTCCGCTTGTGTTTTGACTTGTATGCTCTGATTGTTGGGTCATGAGACCCATGTTTGTAATGTCTCGCTCCTCGGAGCCTATTGAATAAACTACTTGAGTCGTAGAGTCATTTTGTGATGCCATGTTGTATTGCACATATCGAGCATATTGTGTGTATGTTATTGAAATGCTTGGTATGTGTGGGATCTGACTATCTAGTTGTTTATCTTTAGTAGCCTCTCTTACCGGGAAATGTCTCCTAGTGTTTCCACCGAGCCATGGTAGCTTGCTACTGCTCCGGAACACTTAGGCTGGCCGGCATGTGTCCTTCTTCGTTCCTGTGTCTGTCCCTTCGGGGAAATGTCACGCGATGAATACCGGAGTCCTGTTAGCCCGCTACAGCCTGGTTCACCGGAGTCCTGCTAGCCCAGTGCTACAGCCTGGATTCACTCGCTGATGACCGACACGTTCGATGCTGGGTCATGGATGCCTGTCCCTGTAAGTTTTGTGCCACTTTGGGTTTACGACTAGCCATGTCAGCCCGGGCTCCTTATCATATGGATGCTAGCGACACTGTCATATACGTGTGCCAAAAGGCGCAAACGGTCCCGGGTAAAGGTAAGGCGACACCCGTGGGAATACCGTGCGTGAGGCCGCAAAGTGATATGAAGTGTTACATGCTAGATCTATGTGGCATTGAGTCGGGGTCCTGACATTGGGTGAGCGAGTGCACCTACCAATACCATGTGTGCATGCATGAATGTGCAATTGAACTGAAAAGAACGAAGCAGCCAGGGGTGGGCATGCGTGAATGTGCAGTTAAACTGAAAAGAACGAAGCAACCAGGGATGGATTAATGAGCTGCTCGGCTCATTAAGTTCATGCTCGTTAAGCTCGTGCTTGTTAAGGCTCGGCTTGTTAAGCTTGGTAAAATTAACGAGCAAAAAACCCTGCTTTGCTCGGTTCGTTTGAAACTCGTTAAGCTCGTGAGCGCTTGTTAACATATTCTGATGTGTTGCAGTCTAGATGAGCGTGTAGATGTAATTTTTAAGAAGAAAGATGGTGACTACAAAAGGAAATGCACTAGTTTGTTGCCTTCTATGTAGATTAGATTGAATAGATAGACTGAGGTGCTACAACAATTTTGTCACATAAGATGAAATATATGTTGTGTTGTTACTAGCGAGCTACTCGTGAAACTCGATAGCTCATTAAGCTTATTGAACTGAAATTAATGATCGACTTTGTTTATTAAGAAGCGAGCCATGAGCATAACGAGCCGAACTATCGAGCGCTAATTAAGCTTGCGAGCTATGAGCTTTTGGTGCAGCCCTAGCAGGTGGCAGCTAGCGCGTGTGTGTGTCTTTTTTTTGCATGGTAATATATGTCTCATTCATATCATAAAAAACAAAGTACAGGTCACGTAAAGACCGACCAGACAAAACTGAAAAGATAGTAGAACATCACTGAACTTAACACCAACTCCCTTCACCTGCCTCCGCCACCACCACAACAGCTACCAAAGGAAAAAATGATGGATAACCTCCTCACCCGAGCTCGACGCGACTCAATCGCTGATAAGCAGTTTTGCAGACCTTCAAGGTGGCTCACCAAAAATAAAGCCATTGTCGTTGAATGAATCAGACCGGGGCAACACCCCAGACACGCCGCCGAACTCCAAATCTGGCACCCCACCACGAGTAAGACGTCGAAGGAGGAAACCATACCTACCCCCCATCAACCACGAATCTAGCACACGTTCCATCTTTTACATGTCGTCGATGCAGACCACAATCTGTATCCGCTCCTGGACTACCTCCCAAGCTTCACACCGGCGTTGGAGCAAACGCCGTCGCAATGACGAAGCCCAAGGACACACGTCCATCACGAGGATGATGCCGCCGCCACACCATCCTTACTTGAATAGACTATCAAATACATCCCCCATCATAGAATCGATTGCCTCGTTGGGGACTGATCAGAATTTTCTTTATTCAGCATTGCCATCGCCACCTTCAAAGTGAAGACGATGAACGGCCAAAAACTAAAGCTACTAGGGCCTAACCTAAAACTGCATGATCCACACGCATAGATCCGACGACCCTCCTCATCACCGACGACCAAGGTTGCCGCCAAAGGAACGAGGTGGAGGGACTCTCCTAGCGGCGACTAGGGTTTCTAGTCGCCGGCCCGAGAGGAAAAGAACGACTCGTTTGGTATATCTGTTTTTTTTGCATCAAAATCTGACTTTATTTAACGAATAATCATACGGTTACAGTCTGCCCGTAGGCTATTGACAAGGAAGTCTGGACTCGCATCGAGCCAGCAGTCCGTACCCTCTGTTGCACAAGCACGCTGTGCACATAGGTGGGCCGGGAGGTTGAGTTCCCTACTGGTGTGCTGAACCGAGAAAGAAACAAAATTAAGGACTAAAGCTTCAAGTTCACTAAAGATAGGCGCTGCAATAGATCGTGAGTTGCCGTGCGAACTCCATTGGGTGACCAGCTCCATGCAGTCGACCTACATTATCACATGTGACATTCCACGTAGATGAGCAAAGATCACACCCTCCCGAAATGCAAGGAGCTCAGCAATGAAAGGATCAGAGACCCCCTCTAGCGACTTGCACCAAGCCCCCACAAAGGAAATGTGAGACCGGGCAACGCCGCCTGCTCCTCCTGACAACGCATCTGGGAGTACTAAGCCATCAGTGTTGATGGTAATCCACCCCACATCAGGGGGGTTCCAACTCCGTCCCGACTGCACTCCTGGGCGTTGGTTAGGAAGATCAAGTATGGCCAGGGATTCATGGATCCATTTGAGTGCTTGCACCGGGGAGAAGCCCTCCTTATCGTGGGTCCATTTGTTCCTGGAAGTCCATATTGCATGCATGATCGTTATAATCTGACAACGAGCCTCGTCAGAAAACATCTCGTCGAGCACAATATCACGTGCCCATGTAAGCGGGTGTAACCTCGGTAGATGGAGATCGAATCGATCCTTTGCCGCAACCCAGAACTGCTTGGCATGTGTAACGCCACAGATGTAACTTTCCCTATTTGTACTCCAACTCTTGCCGTTTCCGGCGTTAAGTTATATTTATTTCTCGGGTTCGGGTTTTGTCTCCGTGTGTTGTTTTCGTTTTCATGCATCTCATATCATGTCATCATGTGCATTGCATTTGCATACGCGTTCATCTCATGCATTCGAGCATTTTCCCCGTTGTCCGTTTTGCATTCCGACACTTCGTTCTCCTCTGGTGGCCATTTCTACCTTTCTTTCGTGTGTGGGGATTAAACATTTCCGGATTGGACCGAGACTTGTCATGCGGCCTTGGTTTACTACCGGTAGACCGCCTGTCAAGTTTCGTACCATTTGGATTTCGTTTGATACTCCAACGGTTAACCGAGGGACCGAAAAGGCCTCGTGTGTGTTGCAGCCCAACACCCCTCAAATTTGGCCCAAAACCCACCAAACTCTGCTCCATGTCCTAGAGCGTTCGATCACGATCGCGTGGCCGAAAACTGCACCTCATTTGGACTCTCCTAGCTCCACTTATGCCTATATATACACCCCCCTCGAAAATCTCGGGTCTCTACCACCCCTAACCCTAGATCCATCTCTCCCGCCGCCGCCAGACGAAACCGCGCGAGCCGGACGTGTCCGGATAGCCCGCTGCCGCCACGTGTCGCATCTTGATTCGCCCCGCCGCCCGGTCCACATCGCCGCCGCCTCCCACCGACGCGGGCCCGCAGGCCCAGCGCCGGCCCGCTCCCGCGCCCGGCCGGGCCACCCGCCGCGCCTGGCTCGCGAGCGCCCCGCCGCCTTGCTCTCCTGCCGTGCCGCCCCGCCGCCTGTCGCGCCGCCCCGCTCCGGCGAGTAGCCGCCGCCCCGCGCCGCCAAGCCCGACGCGGAGCCACGCCGCCGCTCGCCGCTCGACGTCGGCCGCCTCAGCCGCCGCCCTGCGCCGCTTCTCCTCCACCGGCCGGCCTCCTCTCCACTCCGGCGTTCGCTCCGGCGAACGACTCCAGCGTCCTCGACTTCCGTGCCCCGCGTGAACAGTGTCCCGCCCGATCCAGATCTCACCGGGGATGAACAGTAAACCCTAGGTGACATTCTTCTATGTCCCAGATTTTTTAGTCCAAGTTGCTATGTTCGAGGCCCCGTAATTTTGCATCTGTAGCTCCGTTTTGGACATATAATATATCAAAATGTTCGCCTCGACGAGTTCATCATTTCATTCCATTGAATCATTTTTATTCGAGCTCATCTTGATGCCCAAAATGCTATTGGAAGGAGGCTTCATGAGTTAATTGTTAGATCTGCTAGTTCATCTTAGACTTTTGTCATTTTTGCCATGATTATTGTGTGCACGCTATGCCTGTGAGTCCTTCATATGTTTTGTTAAGGATTTTGTCTTCTTTCCAGAGGTGCAACCCATGCATTTTTAGGATGTGTGTGGTGACTTGTGCAAGCTCGCAAAGAGAGGCACCCGGGAAATCTGTTTTCAGAGACTTAGTTGTTTTCACTAAGTCTGGGATATTTTAGTTCATGATGCCATATGTTCAGCTTGTTTCCTAGTGATCCATGCCTCTTTTGAGGATGATCAGTAAAGGAGTTTTGTTAATCATGTTATGCTCTATCCATCCATTTCTTTGTTTGCAATTGTGGAGCATCCTAGCTTGAGTCAATCGAGCTCTACTTTTGCTTCGTGGTGAATCTGGGCAGATCGTCAACTCGTTTGCAATTTTGCCGGCGTTGTTGTAGTTGATCCGTGCATGCTATGCCATTGTTCTTGCCATGTCTAGCTTGTATTTTGTGTCTTCTTTATTGGATGTATGCTTGCCTTGCTGTGACTTGCACCATGGTGAGTGCATCGAGCTCGTTTACATGCCTTCATGAGTTATATTTCAGCATGTCTCAGTTTTCACTAAGTCTGAAAACTGATTGTGTTTTATGCTATGTTCGTGTGCCCGTTAATATATTTGTGATCCCTTTTGGCCCCAGGTCACTTTGGGACTTTTGTTAAGATTGTTAAGTAGCTCCATGCCATGTTCTTACTTGTCTTAATCAGGTCATGTATCATGTTGTTTTGCTGCTCCGAAGAGGGCTTCGTGATCTGAAATTTCAGACAAGTGTTAATTTCACTAAGTCTGGAATCTATTTTGCATTTGCGTTTTTGACATGCTTGTTTGAACCTCATAATGGATGAACTGGCCGTGGCTCAGTGCTAGTCTTTTGTTAAGCATCTTGTGTGCATCCCTGTCATGTGTTTTGTTGTCATGTTTGGTGGCTGTAGCATGTTCATCTCATTGCATTTAGATGCCTACTTGCTGTAAATCGCAGACCGGTGTCATATCTTAAAACGCTTGCCATTTCCAAACCGTAACTCCGATTCCAATGATCTTTATATCGTTTTCAAGCGATTTCATCCCCTCTATCCAATGGAACCCTTGGAATTCCATGTTGAGGCCAAGTTCATGCATTTCCTGTCATATCTTGCATTTTGCATCCCGCATCGCATCCCGCATAGCATATCATCATTTCATCTTATTGCTTGGTCTTGCACGTGGTTGATTGTATCCTTGTTGCTTGTTTGTCTTATTGGGTAGAGACGGGAGACGAGTTCGCCACCGAGGAGCCCGTTGAGTTTGCTTGTGAGGATCCAGTCAACTCTGACAACTGTGCAGGCAAGATGATCATACCCTCGAAATCACTACTATCTTTGCTATGCTAGTTTGCTCGCTCTTGCTATGCCAATGCTACGATGCCTATCTTTTCCTTGTCAGCCTCCCAATTGCCATGTGAAACTCTAACCCACCTTGTCCTAGCAAACCGTTGATTGGCTATGTTACCGCTTTGCTCAGCCCCTCTTATAGCGTTGCTAGTTGCAGGTGAAGATTGGAGGCGTTCCTTGTTGGGACATTTATTTACTTGTTGGAATATCATTATATTGCCATGTTATCTTAATGCATCTATATACTTGGTAAAGGGTGGAAGGCTCGGCCTCTCGCCTAGTGTTTTGTTCCACTCTTGCCGCCCTAGTTTCCGTCATATCGGTGTTATGTTCCCGGATTTTGCGTTCCTTACGCGGTTGGGTTATAATGGGAACCCCTTGATATTTCGCCTTGATTAAAGCTTTTCCAGCAATGCCCAACCTTGGTTTTACCATTTGCCACCTAGCCTTTTCTTTCCCTTGGGTTCTACAGACTCAAGGGTCGTCGTATTTTTACCCTCCCGGGCCAGTGCTCCTCTGAGTGTTGGTCCACCTGTCAGCTAACGGTGGCCACCAGGGGCAACTCTGGGCTGGCCTACCCGTACCTAGGACAATCTGAGTGTGCCCTGAGAAAGAGATATGTGCAGCTCCTATCGGGATTTGTCGGCACATTCGGGCGGTGTTGCTGGTCTTGTTTTAACCTGTCGAATTGTCTTGTTGTACCAGGTTACCGAGTCTGATCGGTGTGTCTCGGGTGGAGGTCTATTCCTTCGTTGACCGTGAGAGCTTGTCATGGGCTAAGTTGGGACCCCCTGCAGGGATTGAACTTTCGAAAGCCGTGCCCGCGGTTATGGGCAGATGGGAATTTGTTAATGTCCGGTTGTAGATAACTTGAACCTTAATTAATTAAAATGGATCAACTGAGTGTGTTACCGTGATGGCCTCTTCTCGGCGGAGTCCGGGAAGTGGACACGGTGTTGGAGTTATGCTTGCGCAGGTTGTTCTTATAGCTTCTCGCTCGTGCTTTGCCTCCTCTTCTCGCTCTCTTTTGCATGTAAGATAGCCACCATATATGCTAGTCGCTTGCTGCAGCTCCACATATTCTTGCCTTATCCTTCCTATAAGCTTAAATAGTCTTGATCGCGAGGGTGCGAGATTGCTGAGTCCCTATGGCTCACAGATACTATAATTCCAGATGCAGGTCCAGGTGATTTCTCTCCAGGTGACGAGTACGAGCTCAAGTGGGAGTTCGACGAGGACTCTCAGCATTATTATGTTTCCTTTCCCGATGATCAGTAGTGGTGCCTAGTTGGGGTTCGATTCAGGGCCTTGTCGCATGTTGGGTTCTTTTCTATTTTGGCGCCGTAGTCGGGCCATGAGTGATTGTTTGATGGATGTTATTTATGTAATCTGATGTGACGTGGTGAGTGTAAGCCAACTATGTATCTCCCCCTTTTATTACATATTACATGGGATGTTGTAATGATTGCCTGACTTGCGACATTGCTTTCAATGCGGTTATGTCTCTAAGTCGTGCCTCGACACGTGGGAGCTATAGCCGCATCGAGGGCGTTACAAGTTGGTAATCAGAGCCTTCCCCGACCTTAGGAGCCCCATTGCTTGATCGTTTTTAGCAGCCGAGTTGTGTCTAGAAAAATGTTTTGAGTCATTTAGGAATTATATATCGGAGAGCTTAGGAATTCTTTTTTACTTCCCAGTCTCCTCACCGCTCTGGTAAGGCATCCTGACGTAGAGTTTTGACTCTTCTCTTCTCAAATTTCACTAAAATTTTTTTTTAGGATCACGCGAGTATCTTGGATTTATTCCGATGGCTTATGATGAGAATACTGTCTTGGTGCCTCCTGTCAGGGGTTTAGTGGAAGTGTCCCGGGGAGTTGAGCTCTGAGGTGTTGTCATCATAATTTTATCGTTGCAATTCTGGAATACTTGAGATATGTTCGCCGACATTGAAAATCTCTTTTATGCAGTTCGTTGGTGAGATAACCTCGACGCCACCCAGTACTGGGGCGGGAGTTCAGGAGTATCGCCATAACTTGTATAACGGATGCTTTTCGAAGGTTGAGGTAGACGGTTTCCGAAGTTTTCTTGGTTATGTGTTGAAGGATGGATACAGCTGGATGTAGGATTTGCTAGTTTGGGTGAGATATTATGCTTCCCCTGTATCCCCAACACCTGATTGCATAACCGGAAAGGTTTGGGAGTTTCATAGGTGGGAATTCTAGTAGCTCTAGTTCTTCTTCCACGGATATTGGTTTGAGATTGGGATTTCTTACCGATTATTCGTTCTTGATCCGTACCTTGTTGATTTATTTCTCTACCTTAATTCTACGTGGCTTCTCAATTTATGGATATGTGACCATTTGAAGAGAATGCATTCATTCATTTTGTTCGGATGTGAAGACTATATGTTGCAATTTTTTCATTCCGTTGGATTCAGCTTCAATATTTATCTGTCTATGTGCTAATGGTGGTCAACCTCTTCAGGATGGCTCCCGCTAAGAGCACCCGTCAGAACCAGAATCAAGATCCGCCACCACCTCCACCTCCTCTAGAGGCATGGCAAGCTGTGATGGCCGCAACCAATGCAAACACTCAGCTGATCATGCAAATTCTCCAAGAGCGCAATCAAGGCAGTCAAGGGAATCAAGGCAGCAATCAGAGTCACTTTGCTACACTCAACCAGTTCCTTGCTAATGGGCCAAAGACTTTCAGAAATTGTGTTGAGGCAACCGATGCTGACGATTGGCTTGTGGATCTATGTAAGCATTTCGAGTGCAGTAACGTCAGGCCTGAGGACTTTGTCAAGTTTGCTTCCTTCCAACTCAAAGATCAAGCAGCAGAATGGTTCCAGCAGTACAAGGATTCCAGAGGTGGACGTGTTATCACTTGGGATGATTTTCATCGAGATTTCCGAGCTCATCACATTTCGAAGAGCGTGGTTGAAAGCAAGCGTGAGGAATTCCGCAATCTGAAGCAAGGCTCTTTGTCTGTCTATGACTACAACAAATTGTTCCAGAAGCTTGCCCGCTTTGCCAAGCAGGACGTGCCTGATGAGAAGAGCATGATATATCAGTTCAGGGGTGGTCTCAGAGAAGATATTCAGCTCGCTCTTGTTCTCTTCGAGCCCTTGAGATACGATGAGTTCTACAACATGGCACTGAAGCAAGAGGCTGCTCAGTTGAGGTGTGATGCTTCCAGGAAGCGAGTCAGAGATGTTACTCCTTCTTCCTCTACTCAAGTGGCCAAGCAGCAGAAGTTTTGGCTTCCTCCTCCTCCGTTCCGTCAGCCGTATCAGCAGAAGAGCAAAGGTGG
The DNA here is from genome assembly GCF_018294505.1 of Triticum aestivum. Taxonomy (NCBI): domain Eukaryota; kingdom Viridiplantae; phylum Streptophyta; class Magnoliopsida; order Poales; family Poaceae; genus Triticum; species Triticum aestivum. The sequence continues at coordinate 79,922,707 of NC_057809.1, forward strand.
CAGTGGTTCTTCCCACCCACCCAACCCAGGCTTTCAGAACAAGACTTCGTCTCAAGCTCCAAGATCGAGTGCTCGGTATCACCGTCCGCTTTCAGAGGTCACGTGCAACAAGTGCCAACAGAAGGGTCACTATGCCAACAAGTGTTTCAACCAGAGGCGTCTTCCTCCTCCTCCTCCTGTCAGATCGGCAAGTACAGCTGTGGTCAAGCATAACCCCAAGCATGCCAAGGTGAATTTGATGAATGCAGCTCAGGCAGAGGACTCATCAGATGTGATCATGGGTAACTTTCCAGTTAACTCTTTTCCAGCAAAAGTTCTTTTTGACTCTGGTGCATCACATTGTTTCATGTCAAGATCATTTGTTTCCAAGCATGACTTCGTTTCACAAATGTTGGGTAAACCTATGGGAGTGGTTTCTTCGGCTAAGTCTATGAGGGCTACTTCAATAGTTCCGGGTGTTTCTATCATGATGGGTGATTTCAAGTTTCTGGCTTCTCCAATGGTTCTTGGTAACTCGGATATTGATCTTATTCTCGGGATGGATTGGCTTTCTAAGCAAAAGGCTCAGCTTGATTGTGCAGCTAGACAGATTCAATTGACTCATTCGTCTGAGGATGTAATTGTCTTTGCCGCTCGGGATAATACTATCCGTCTGTTTTCTCTCAATGAGAAGGGTGAATTGGATGCTATTTCGCAAATTCTAGTCATTTGCGAATATCAAGACGTCTTTCCAGAATAGCTCCCAGGAATGCCTCCGCACCGGCCAGTTGAATTCGTTATTGAACTTGAGCCTGGCACGGAACCTGTGTGCAAACGTCCTTACAAGCTCGGACCTGAAGAGTTGAAGGAGCTGAAGAAGCAACTCGATGAGCAAGAAAGATTGGGTCTCATCCGGCCTAGTACTTTTCCGTGGGGTTGTGGTGTTCTTTTTGTGAAGTAGAAGGATGGAACGGACCGACTTTGTGTTGATTACCGTCCAGTGAACAAGAAGACCATCAAGAACAAATACCCACTTCCCAACATCAATGAGCTGTTCGAACAACTTAAAGGTGCCCAAGTATTCTCCAAGCTTGATCTCCGTATGGGTTATCACCAGATTCACATTCGTGAAGAAGATATTCCCAAGACAGCATTCAGAACAAGCTTTGGTTCATATGAATACACTGTCATGTCTTTTGGCCTCGCCAACGCTCCTCCGACGTTCTCTCGCATGATGAACTTCATCTTCAACGCCTACACCAATGACTTCGTTTTGGTCTATCTCGATGACATTCTAGTTTTCTCGAAGAACAAGGAAGATCATGCCAAGCACTTGCGTTTGGTTCTCGATAAACTAAGGGAACATCAGTTCTATGCCAAGTTCTCCAAGTGTGAATTTTGGCTCGATGAGGTTCTTTATCTTGGTCATATCATCTCTGCCAAGGGCATTTCCGTAAATCCCGAGAAGGTATCCGCAATTGTGAATTGGGAACCTCCTCAGAATGTGAAGCAACTCCGAAGTTTTCTCGGTCTCGCAAGCTACTGCCGAAGATTCGTTGAAAGCTTTTCCAAGATCGCGGAGCCTCTCTCAAATCTTCTTCAGAAGCATGTCAAGTACGTTTGGTCTCCGGAGTGTGACATTGCTTTCAACACTTTGAAAGAGAAGTTGATCACTGCTCCAGTTTTGACTCCGCCTGATGAATTCAAGCCGTACGAGGTCTTTTGTGATGCCTCTCTCCAAGGTCTTGGCGCAGTATTGATGCAAGAGAAGAAAGTTGTTGCTTATACATCTCGCCAGTTGAAGCCTAATGAGAAGAACCACCCCACTCATGATCTCGAGTTGGCGGCAGTTGTGCATGCTCTTTTGACTTGGAGACATCTTCTATTGGGAAGAAAAGTGGACATTTTCACTGATCACAAGAGTCTCAAGTACATCTTCACTCAGCCTAATCTCAACCTAAGGCAAACTCGATGGGTCGAAATGATTCAAGAGTATAATCCGAGTATTGAGTATACTCCAGGCAAGGCCAATGTGATTGCTGACGCTTTGAGCAGAAAGGCCTACTGCAACAGTCTGATTCTCAAGCCTTATCAACCCGAGCTTTGTGAAGCTTTCCGCAAACTTAATCTGCAAGTTGTTCCTCAAGGTTTCCTCGCCAACCTTCAAGTCTCTCCTACCTTAGAAGACCAGATTCGCCAAGCCCAGCTTCTTGATGCTATGGTGAAAAAGGTGAAGATTGGGATTGCCAAGAGTCAGTCCAAGTACAAGTGCTACCGCCTTGATGACAAGGACACTCTCTTCTTCGAGGATCGTATTGTTGTGCCCAAAGGTGAACTTCGTAAAGTGATCATGAACGAGGCTCACAATTCTCTCCTCTCCATCCACCCTGGGAGCACGAAGATGTATCAGGACCTCAAGCAAGCTTATTGGTGGACTCGAATGAAGCGCGAGATCGCTCAATTCGTGAATGAATGTGATGTCTGCAGAAGAGTGAAGGCAGAACACCAAAGGCCAGCTGGTCTCCTCCAACCTCTTGCCATTCCAGAATGGAAATTTGACCACATTGAAATGGACTTCGTGACTGGGTTTCCAAAGTCCAAGCGTGGCAATGATGCTATATTTGTTGTCATCGACAAGCTCACCAAAGTGGCTCACTTTCTGCCTATCAAGGAGTCGATCACTGCAACTCAATTGGCGGAACTCTATACCTCTCGCATTGTCTCTCTGCACAGTATTCCTCAAGTGATATCTTCAGACTGTGGCAGCATCTTTACCTCGAAGTTTTGGGATTCTTTCCAGAAGGCCATGGGCACCAGCATCTGCTTCAGCACTGCTTTCCATCCTCAAACAAGCGGTCAAGTCGAGCGTGTCAACCAGATTCTTGAAGATATGCTCAGGGCTTGTGTGATCTCCTTCGGCATGAAGTGGGAGGATTGCTTCCTTATGCTGAATTCTCATACAACAACAGTTTTCAAGCAAGTTCGGGCAAGGCCCCTTTTGAAATTCTGTATGGTAGGAAGTGCCGTACCCCTCTCAACTGGTCTGAAACCGGTGAACGTCAGCTGCTGGGTAATGACTTAATCACAGAAGCAGAAGAAATGTGCAAACTCATTCGTGATAACCTCAAAGCAGCCCAATCCCGCCAGAAGAGCTACTATGATAGTAAGCACCGTGATCTGGCTTTCGAGATCGGAGATCATGTTTAACTCCGTGTCTCTCCTATGAAAGGTACTCGTCGCTTCGGTATCAAAGGGAAGCTTGCCCCTAGATATGTGGGACCTTTCAAGATTGTCAGCAAGAGAGGCGACCTCGCCTATCAACTCGAGGTTCCTTCAAACTTTGCAAATGTTCATGACGTGTTCCATGTCTCTCAGCTCCGAAAGTGCTTCAAGACTCCTGACCGCACCGTCAACTTCGAGGACATTGAGATCCAAGAAGATCTCTCCTATCATGAGCACCTAGTTGCTATTCTTGAAGAGACTGAACGCAAGACTCGTAACAAGTCAATCAAATTTCTCAAAGTCAAGTGGTCTCACCATTCCGACCGTGAAGCTACCTGGGAACGCGTGGATCACCTCCGTTCTGAGTACCCGGAGTTCTTTCAGTCCTAGATCTCGGGACGAGATCTTTTCATAGTAGTGGAGTGTTGTAACGCCCCAGATGTAACTTTGCCTATTTGTACTCCAACTCTTGCCGTTTCCGGCGTTAAGTTATATTTATTTCTCGGGTTCGGGTTTTGTCTCCGTGTGTTGTTTTCGTTTTCATGCATCTCATATCATGTCATCATGTGCATTGCATTTGCATACGTGTTCATCTCATGCATTCGAGCATTTTCCCCCGTTGTCCGTTTTGCATTCCGGCGCTTCGTTCTCCTCCGGTGGTCATTTCTAGCTTTCTTTCGTGTGTGGGGATTAAACATTTCCGGATTGGACCGAGACTTGTCATGCGGCCTTGGTTTACTACCGGTAGACCGCCTGTCAAGTTTCGTACCATTTGGACTTCGTTTGATACTCCAACGGTTAACCGAGGGACCGAAAAGGCCTCGTGTGTGTTGCAGCCCAACACCCCTCAAATTTAGCCCAAAACCCACCAAACTCTGCTCCATGTCCTAGAGCATTCGATCACGATCGCGTGGCCGAAAACCGCACCTCATTTGGACTCTCCTAGCTCCACTTATGCCTATATATACACCCCCCTCGAAAATCCCGGGTCTCTACCACCCCTAACCCTAGATCCATCTCTCCCGCCGCCGCCGGACGAAACCGCGCGAGCCGGACGTGTCCGGATAGCCCGCTGCCGCCGCGTGTCGTGTCTTGATTCGCCCCGCCGCCTGGTCCACATCGCAGCCGGCTCCCACCGACGCGGGCCCGCAGGCCCAGCGCCGGCCCGCTCCCGCGCCCGGCCGGGCCACCCGCCGCCGCCTGGCTCCCGAGCGCCCCGCCGCCTTGCTCTCCTGCCGCGCCGCCCTGCCGCCTGCCGCGCCGCCCCGCTCCGGCGAGCAGCCGCCGCCCCGCTCCGGCGAGCAGCCGCCGCCCCGCGCCGCCAAGCCCGACGCCGGAGCCACGCCGCCGCTCGCCGCTCGACGCCGGCCGCCTCAGCCGCTGCCCCGCGCCGCCTTCTCCTCCACCGGCCGGCCTCCTCTCCACTTTGGCGTCCGCTCCGGCGAACGACTCCGGCGTCCTCGACTTCCGTGCCCCGGCGTGAACAGTGTCGCGCCCGATCCAGATCTGACCCGGGATGAACAGTAAACCCTAGGTGAAATTCTTCCATGTCCCAGATTTTTTAGTCCAAGTTGCTATGTTCGAGGCCCCGTAACTTTGCATCCGTAGCTCCGTTTTGGACATATAATATATCAAAATATTTGTCTCGATGAGTTCATCATTTCATACCATTGCATCATTTTCATTCGAGCTCATCTTGATGCCCAAAATGTTGTTGGAAGGAGGCTTCGTGAGTTAATTGTCAGATCTGCTAGTTCATCTTAGACTTTTGTCATTTTTGCCATGATTATTGTGTGCATGCTATGCCTGTGAGTCCTTCATATGTTTTGTTAAGGATTTTGTCTTCTTTCCAGAGGTGCAACCCATGCATTTTTAGGATGTGTGTGGTGACTTATGCAAGCTCGCAAAGAGAGGCACCCGGGAAATCTGTTTTCAGAGACTTAGTTGTTTTCACTAAGTCTGGGATATTTTAGTTCATGATGCCATATGTTCAGCTTGTTTCCTAGTGATCCGTGCTTCTTTTGAGGATGATCAGTAAAGGAGTTTTGTTAATCATGTTATGCTCTATCCATCCATTTCTTTGTTTGCAATTGTGGAGCACCCTAGCTTGAGTCAATCAAGCTCTACTTTTGCTTCGTGGTGAATCTGGGCAGATCGTCAACTCGTTTGCGATTTTGCCGGCGTTGTTGTAGTTGATCCGTGCATGCTATGCCATTGTTCTTGCCATGTCTAGTTTGTATTTTGTGTCTTCTTTATGGATGTATGCTTGCCTTGCTGTGACTTGCACCATGGTGAGTGCATCGAGCTCGTTTATATGCCTTCGTGAGTTATATTTCAGCATGTCTCAGTTTTCACTAAGTCTGAAAACTGATTGTGTTTTATGCTATGTTCGTGTGCCCGTTAATATATTTTGTGATCCCTTTTGGCCCCAGGTCACTTTGGGACTTTTGTTAAGCTTGTCTTAATCAGGTCATGTATTATGTTGTTTTGCTGCTCCGAAGAGGGCTTCGTGATCTGAAATTTCAGACAAGTGTTAATTTCACTAAGTCTGGAATCTGTTTTGCATTTGCGTTTTGACATGCTTGTTTGAACCTCATAATGGATGAACTGGCCGTGGCTCAGTGCTAGTCTTTTGTTAAGCATCTTATGTGCATCCCTGCCATGTATTTTGTTGTCATGTTTGGTGGTTGTAGCATGTTCATCTCATTGCATTTAGATGCCTACTTGCTGTAAATCGCAGACCGGTGTCATATCTTAAAACGCTTGCCATTTCCAAACCGTAACTCCGATTCCAATGATCTTTATATCGTTTTCAAGCGATTTCATCCCCTCTATCCAGTGGCACCCTTGGAATTCCATATTGAGGCCAGGTTCATGCATTTCCTGTCATATCTTGCATTTTGCATCCCGCATCGCATCCCGCATAGCATATCATCATTTCATGTTATTGCTTGGTCTTGCACGTGGTTGATTGTATCCTTGTTGCTTGTTTGTCTTGTTGGGTAGAGCCGGGAGACGAGTTCGCCACTGAGGAGCCCGTTGAGTTTGCTTGTGAGGATCCAGTTACCTCTGACAACTGTGCAGGCAAGATGATCATACCCTCGAAATCACTACTATCTTTGCTATGCTAGTTTGCTCGCTCTTGCTATGCCAATGCTACGATGCCTACCTTTTGCTTGTCAGCCTCCCAATTGCCATGTGAAACTCTAACCCACCTTGTCCTAGCAAACCGTTGATTGGCTATGTTACTGCTTTGCTCAGCCCCTCTTATAGCGTTGCTAGTTGCAGGTGAAGATTGGAGGCGTTCCTTGTTGGGACATTTATTTACTTGTTGGGATATCTATATTGCCATGTTATCTTAATGCATTTATATACTTGGTAAAGGGTGGAAGGCTCGGCCTCTCGCCTAGTGTTTTGTTCCACTCTTGCCGCCCTAGTTTCCGTCATATCAGTGTTATGTTCCCGGATTTTGCGTTCCTTACGCGGTTGGGTTATAATGGGAACCCCTTGATATTTCGCCTTGATTAAAGCTTTTCCAGCAATGCCCAACCTTGGTTTTACCATTTGCCACCTAGCCTTTTCTTTCCCTTGGGTTCTGCAGACTCAAGGGTCATCTTATTTTACCCCCCCCCCCCCGGGCCAGTGCTCCTGTGAGTGTTGGTCCACCTGTCAGCTACCGGTGGCCACCAGGGGCAACTCTGGGCTGGCCTACCCGTACCTAGGACAATCTGAGTGTGCCCTGAGAAAGAGATATGTGCAGCTCCTATCGGGATTTGTCGGCACATTCGGGCGGTGTTGCTGGTCTTGTTTTAACCTGTCGAATTGTCTTGTTGTACCGGGTTACCGAGTCTGATCGGTGTGTCTCGGGTGGAGGTCTATTCCTTCGTTGACCGTTAGAGCTTGTCATGGGCTAAGTTGGGACCCCCTGCAGGGATTGAACTTTCGAAAGCCGTGCCCGCGGTTATGAGCAGATGTGAATTTGTTAATGTCCGGTTGTAGATAACTTGAACCTTAATTAATTAAAATGGATCAACTGAGTGTGTTACCGTGATGGCCTCTTCTCGGCGGAGTCCGGGAAGTGGACACGGTGTTGGAGTTATGCTTGCGCAGGTTGTTCTTATAGCTTCTCGCTCGTGCTTTGCCTCCTCTTCTCGCTCTCTTTTGCGTATAAGATAGCCACCATATATGCTAGTCGCTTGCTGCAGCTCCACATATTCTTGCCTTATCCTTCCTATAAGCTTAAATAGTCTTGATCGCGAGGGTGCGAGATTGCTGAGTCCCTGTGGCTCACAGATACTATAATTCCAGATGCAGGTCCAGGTGATTTCACTCCAGGTGACGAGTACGAGCTCAAGTGGGAGTTCGACGAGGACTCTCAGCGTTATTATGTTTCCTTTCCCGATGATCAGTAGTGGTGCCTAGTTGGGGTTCGATTCAGGGCCTTGTCGCATGTTGGGTTCTTCTCTATTTTGGCGCCGTAGTCGGGCCATGAGTGTTTGTTTGATGGATATTATTTATGTACTCTGATGTGACGTGGCAAGTGTAAGCCAACTATGTATCTCCCCCTTTTATTACATATTACATGGGATGTTGTAATGATTGCCTGACTTGCGACATTGCTTTCAATGCGGTTATGTCTCTAAGTCGTGCCTCGACACGTGGGAGCTATAGCCGCATCGAGGGCGTTACAGCATGTGAGCATGAGATGAGTGCATGCATTAAGTCTTCATTCATGGCCTTGCAAAGATCGCAGCGGCCAAGTGGCTTGATGTGACGGTGCTGTAGAGTCATGTAGTCTGGCAGGATACCACGCAAAACCCTCCACCAGAAAACCCTAACCTTCGGCACCACCCGTAATTTCCAAAGTGCGGTCCACAGCTGTTTATTTGCTGATGAAGTGTCCGTAATCGTCCCTTCCTCTAGAGAACTAAGCTCGTTCCGAGTCATGAGAGAGCGATACGCTGATTTTACAGTGTAGTTACCCGACTTTTCCAACGACCACGCCAAACTATCTTCCCCACCAGATCTGTTCAAGGGTATATTAAGAATGGCCTCAGCATCGGGATGAAGAAAAATTTGGCGGACCAAACTGACATTCCAACTCCCAGTGTAGTCATCTATCAGCTCTGAGACAGTGTGTAGGGGCGCCACCCCTAACCTACCAGTCGGTTTCATTGTGACTACATTTGGGATCCAAGGATCATCCCAAATGGATATAGATGATCCATCTCCTATTCGGTGGATCAGGCCCCTCTCCAACGCCGTTCTGCCTGCAATGATAGCTTTCCAGGTAGAGGATGCTCCCCTAGGCACCGAGGCTTGGAGAAAATTTGGGTGTGGGAAGTACTTTCCCTTCAACACTCTAGAGCACAAAGAATCTGGTTTGGTCAGTATGCGCCAGCCTTGCTTTCCAAGCATTGCTAGATTGAACATTTGGGGATCCCGAAAGTCTAGACCTCCTTTGATTTTTGGCTCTGTCAACTTATCCCACGCCAACCAATGTACGGATCTTTTGTCAATGGAACTCCCCCACCAATATTTGGCCATGGGCGAGGTGATTTCCTTGCAAACTTTCTTGGTTAGCAGGAAACAACTCATGCTGTATGTTGGGATAGCTTGTGCAATAGATTTCAAAAGGACTTCCCTCCCTGCACAGGCTAAATTCCTCTGAGACCATCCACTTATTCTGCTGCGAATACGTTCACTAATATGATGAAAAGTACCACTAGTGTTTCTTCCAATGGCAATGGGTAAGCCTAGATAGCACCCAGAGAACGCTTCTGCTGCAATCCTGAGTATATGTTTGGTTTGTGTCCGGAGGGGCTGCCCCGAGTTGCCACAGAAGAAAATAGAGCTTTTCTCTTTGTTGACCGACTGTCCCGAGCAGTCCGCATAGATTTGTAATATTTCCACTAGCCGTTCTGCATTTAGAGTCTTGGCAGCAAGAAAAATGAGACTATCGTCAGCAAACAAGAGATAACTAATCCATGGTGCATAGATACTCACACGGATGCCTCCGTCGATGTGCGCACCACCATAATTGTTGAGTAGCGATGTTTTGTTTGATTCGTGTGTGCGTGCCTGACACGCAGGAGAAAGACAACACGGTACGAATACAGGTGCATGTACGAATACATGTGCAGTCCAGATCTGGCCCGTCAAAAATATTTTTTTGTCTGTGCCTTTTGCATTGTTATTGTGTATTTACTTAAGGAATTCTTTATTTGACGCTTCAGGCGCCCAAACGGGTGCACAGCCCTCCTGCAAGCTGGGCAGCCCATCTATATTACTTTCTTTTCTGTTTTTAAACCTGCGAAAAGGGTGCACGCGTGCTGTGACTTTAACCGCCGACCGCCGATCTCCTGATTAAATCTACACTGCAGCAACCAACCAGCCACCTCACGTTATGTGATTTGTTACATCGTTTTCCATGTTTTGTTCTTTTCTCTTTTCTTTTTGCCTTTTTCCTCTTTTGTTCTTCCTGGTTCGATGATTTTTTTTTAAATTTGTGAATTTATTTTTTAAATTCGATGAACTTTTTCCATATTCATGAAATTTTTATTCAGTAAATGAACTTTTTTAAAATTTTGATGATTTTTAAAAAAATTGTTGAACTTTTTTAAAATTTAAACTTTTTTTTCGAATTTTATGTTTTCAAATACGTGAAATTTATTTAAAAAATTGTAAATTTTTTCTTTGTGAACCATTTTTCACAAATTTATGATTTTTTTAAAATCTAAGTTTTCTTTCATTTTTCACGAATTTTTTTAGATTCATTGTTTTACAAAAGTCCAATAGTCAACAGTCAGTGGTTTCATCGGTTAAAACGTGATTGGTCAAAGGCTGATCGGTCAACCCATCATCGAGCGACCCGAGCGATCTGTTTTGTTTTTGGAGGACGATCTGCGCCGGCGCACCGGCCCAATCGTTGGGCCGGTCAAGCCCCAGCCGCCCGATCCGCGAGCTTGAGCCGTCAGATCTGTTTCCTTGCGCCCCCTTGCCCCGCGTTGACTTCTTCTTCCTCTCCTTCTTCTTCACCGCGCCCCCACCCCAGCCGCTCCTGCCGCCGGCGACTAGCCCCCTCACCTGGACCTCTCCCCTAGTCCCATGCTGCTGGATGCGCTCTCCGTCGCCGCCAGTCGCCGTCCCCGTCGCTGTCGCATCATCCATACTCACCCCCCGGTCCAGCAGAAAGCCCCCCTTGTAGCAAAAAATGGCGCCGTCTTGAAGCACACCGGCACCCCCTGTCGTTGCAGCACCTAGCAGCCGCCATCGTCGCTGCACTGTCGTGTCGCCGATGCAGCTCTCAACATTGCCACTCGCTGCCATTGGCGAGTCAGGTTGAAGCTTTTTATCTCATCGGCTGAAGCTTTTCTCTATGCCTGTTGAAGCTTTTCTCGCGAATTGAAGCTTTTCAGCATGCCAATTGAAGCTTTTTTCACCTGAGCTTGAAGCTTTTTTCACAAAGGGTTGCAGCTTTTTACTCTGCAGTTGCAACAAAACACACAGAGAGACGCCTTGGTCGTCGTCGAGGAGGATTTTCTCAATCTCTGTTTGAAGCTTTTTCATCTGTGGGTTGAAGCTTTTTGTCAAAACGGTTGTAACTTTTCCTGTATTTCGTTGTCTGGTTGAAGCTTTTTTATCTACTGGATGTAGCTTTTTGTGTCCATGGTTGTAGCACGGGAAAACGCCGTTTGCAACTCTCCCAGTACCGCGGTTGCAGCTCCTCCCCCGTGGCCATGGTTGTAGCACGGGCACCTCGGTCCTCCCGGGGTTTTGCCTGTCGCCGGTTGCAACAAAAGGGGAAGAGAGGAGGAGGAAGAGGGAAGAGAGGGAGAAGGAAGAAAAGGAGGTGGGAATGAGAGCGGGGCTGCAACCTCTACATCCATGGCCGACGGCGAGCTGCTCCACGCGCTAGAATGGAGGAGGCGAGATGGGATCAGGCGGAGGCGGAAGGAAGAAGAAGCAAAGAAAAAGAAAAAAAAAAGAAAGAAAAACGTTTGGGTCAACTAAGCGCGCGCGTGCCAGCGTGTCCCGCGCGTGAAAAAAGGAAGCGACCGGCCAAGCGCTTCGGCCGGCGCACCGTCCCCAAACACTTCCCTTTGTTTTTTCTGCCGAGCGATCAAGCATGCTTGATGAGGGCAGGCACAGGTAGGGCTGCAAACGAGTCAAGTTCGAGTGAGTTGGACTTGGCTCAGCTCAGCTCATATTTAAATTTGAGCGAGCTCAAACTAAGTAAAATTCAAGGTCGAGCTGTAGAACATGACTCATGCTCAGCTTGTAACTATCTTGAGCTAATCTCGAGCTAGTTTCGAACTAAATGAGACGACGGCAATTATAAAATCTACAACTACTATTCCAATTAGATAAAGCACAACACAACGTAAAAATGCACTAAAAAATATTATTCTAATATAATTTTTTTAGAACTAGTTTAATTTATTCTCTCACAACTGAAAGTCTAGTATCGACATAAGATAACAATTCACGACATATATATAGTTGGGAAAATAAAACATTGGCAAACAATCATAATAAGTTGCAGCGTAGTGCAGGTCGAAGATGCCAAAAACAACAAAATATTTAACACACGTACGACCACGTACCATAATAAGGCCTAAATTTTCTCTAAATTAAGCTTCCATGTTTGCTTGTAAAGAAAGTAGAAAAAAATCCTGGGCGGCATATATGATAATAAACTATCCTATTTCCATTTAATATATGACATTATCATTTAACATAATGATATTATGTCGAGATATCGAGCTAAAATCAATCGAGCCAGTATTGGCTCAAAATCAACTCGTTTCTCGACCGAGCTATAGAAAGTGTTCATACTTAGCTCATTTCTTTTCGAGTCGATCCCGAGTCGAGCTAGAAGACGAGTCGATCTCGAGCGACTCACGAGACTCAAGCTTTTCTTGCAGCCCTAGGCAAAGGAGATTCGTGCGTGAGCGCCATGAACGGAAGTGGCGCCAAAGATGCTGTCTAGGAGTCCCTTTATTTAATGTGTATAAAAGGCTGAGTAACAAACAACCAAGGGCAACAATATATACTCCTTCCGTTCCGAATTACTTGTCTCAGTTATGGATATATCTAGATATATTTTAGTTTTAGATACATCCATTTCTGTGACGAATAATTTGGAACGGAGGGAGTACGACCGAGGGAAAGGGGTGTCCGAGTTGTTTGTAGTGGCTAGATGGTAGACAAAAAGAATGTGACAAACAAATGAATGTGAATGGAGCGGTTGATCGCTACGTACACGCTGGTGTTGCAGAGGCCGTGATGGCCAGTACATGTGCTCTTCCTTGGTTGTCTAGGCAGGTATTACTGAACCCCACATTGGTTGAAACACTTGCGTGTCGGGAGGCCATGGCTCTTGCAGAAGACCAGAGAGTTCAGATGATCCACGTGGCGTCGGATTGCGAGGGCATGATGAAAGATATACAACAAGGATCGGGTGGTATTCTGGAGCTATCATCAAGGAAGTTAACGCTAGGAAAGATGCTTTTATTTCATGTAATTGTATTCATGAGCGTAAATTTTTAGTTTTTGCCTAATTCGGTTTTTATCCTAGGTATATGGTGCCATGTTTGGTTGGTTGCACCCGAGGACCAAAGTCTTGTACCTATGAATATTGTTACATATCAATAAAGTCGGCGAAAATTCTAAAAAAATCAAAGACAAAGGACGGGGGTGAGATTTATTTTGGGTGAGTTGGCAATGATATCACACTTACATGTGACATTGTTATGTCACATCTAGATGAGCCCTAAATAAATCCAAAATAAATATCATGTTGGAGGTTTGGAGAAGACTAGGATTAGACGAAATAATTTATAGAGCTTGTGAAGTTGATCATGTGGGTGATGAAATTCTTACTAGATATGCCAGATCAAGATTTATCTATTATGGGGTTTCAGAATACACGTGAGATGATTGCCATCACGACTTGATATTTGTGGTGGGAAAGGCGTAAAGTAGTGCATACAAAGAAAATTCAAGATGTTTACTAGATTTCTATAGGGATATAAAGCTCTTACGGCTAATTACATTGTTGCTTCCTCTCCAAATGCTTCTATGAAAGGAGGGGGTTGGATTCCTCCCCCGGTTGGCTTTGTGAAGCTTAATGATGATTCTTATTTTGATCATGACTTCTTTAAGGGTACGGTTGGAGCGGTCTTGAGGGACGATAAAGACAAATTCACTGCAGGAGGCTTTTAGAAAATTGATTGGTGTGCGGACATTCTCACGACGGAAGATCTAGTACTTAGGTTCGGTCTATCCGTGACGCAACGGTCGGCATGCAATCGACTTATTATTAATTATGATAATTTGGAGGTCATCGATACCATGAATAATGAAGGACGGTCGTTAGGAATGGCGGCGGCAGTTTTTGATGATTGTTACTTTATTGCTTGAGATTTTCTTATTTCTAGGTTCAAACATTGTTACAGAAGCAAATAAAGTTGTCCATGAGTTTGCTAGATTGGCTTAATTTTCTTGTATTGTTGATTGGTTTGAGGAGCCTTTAAATAAAATTGTACCATTCCTCATAAATGATGTACTGTTCTTTCAATTGAATAAAGTCTGTACATTTGTTAAAAAAAATCTGGTTGGAGTAGTACTTTCTTCGTTTTTATTTACTCTGCAAATTAGAGTTGGCTAAAGTCAAACTTTGTAAAGTTTGACCAAGTGAGAGATCGTGGATGTCGCCTAGAGGGAGGGTGAATAGGCGTTTTAAAATAATTACGATTTAGGCTTGAACAAATGCGGAATAAACCTAGCGGTTAATTTGTCAAGCACAAAACCTAAAACAACTAGGCTCACCTATGTGCACAAACAACTTATGCTAAGTAAGATAAGCAACTATGTGATAGCAAGATATATGACAAGAAACAATATCGCTATCACAAAGTAAAGTGCATGAGTAAAGGGGCTCGGGTAAGAGATAACCAAGGCATGCAGAGACGACGATGTTTCCCGAAGTTCACACCCTTGCAGATGCTAATATTCGTTTGGAGCAGTGTGGAGGCACAATGCTCCCCAAGAAGCCACTAGGGCCACCGTACTCTCTTCACGCCCTCGCACAATGCAAGATGTCGTGATTCCACTAAGGGACCCTTGAGGGCGGTCACCGAACCCGTACAAATGGCAACCCTTGGGGGCGGTCACCGAACCCGTACACTTTGGCAACCCTTGGGGGCGGTCACCGGAACCCGTCAAATTGCTCGGGGCGATCTCCACAACCTAATTGGAGACCCCGACGCTTGCCCGGAGCTTTACACCACAATGATTGAGCTCCAAACAACACTAACCGTCTAAGGCGCCAAGGCACCCAAGAGGAACAAGCTCTAGGGTGCCCAAACACACAAGAATAATAAGCTTCTCAAACTTCACTTCCACGTATCATCGTGGACAACTCAAACCGATGCACCAAAGCAATGGCAAGGGCACACGGAGTGCCCAAGTCCTTCTCTCTCAAATCCCACCGGAGCAACTAATGCTAGGGAGAAAAATGAGAGGAAGAACAAGAAGGAGAACACCAAGAACTCCAAGATCTAGATCCAAGGGGTTCCCCTCACATAGAGGAGAAAGTGATTGGTGGAAATGTGGATCTAGATCATCTCTCTCTTTTCCCTCAAAAACTAGCAAGAATCCATGGAGGGATTGAGAGTAAGCAAGCTCAAAGAAGGTCAACAATGGGGGCAAAAACGAGCTCAAGAGATGGGGAACCATTGGGGAAGAAGACCCCCTTAAATAGGTCCCCACGAATCTGCCCGTTATGTACAGAATAACATAGGAGCAGTACAACCTCTATGAGCACCGGTACAACCGGTAACAGGCAATAAGCGGTACAACCGGCCCACAACCGCCCAACAACCGCACAACAACAGAGAACAGTCCGGTGGTAGAGCGGTACATGACCGGTAAAACCTCCGGACCAATTCTGAAGCGGTACAACCGCTCCAAACACCGGTTGTACCGGTCAAGCGGTACAACCTCTCCATGGGGCGGTACAACCTCTCTGTGTAAAACACGCAATATCAAAACAGCCACAACTTTCGCATATGAGCTTCGAATTCAACGAAACCAAGTTTGTTGGAAAGCTAACAACAAGGGCTAACACAATCTTAAGAGAAATAACAATAATAAGCAAATGAGAAAAAGACCATAATAAAATGGTGAGAACCCATCCTCGAAAAATACCGGTAAAACCTCCAACACCGAAAACATCATAGCAGATGCATGCGAACTCCGTTTTCGATGAACTCAAGCTTGTCATCAAGATGACCATAAGCTCTAAGACTCACAAATGGAACCAAATAAGAACCAATAAAGATGATGCAAGGATGCAATGGTTTGAGCTCTCGACTAATGATACGATCAAGCTACTCCCTAGAGAGCCCCCCTTGATAGTACGACAATCGATCCTACAACCCGGTCTCCCAACTACCACTATGAGACCGGTAAAATAGAAAACCTATTAAGAGCAAACCTTTGCCTTGCACATAGTCCACTTGAGCTAGATGATGACGATCTTGACTTCCTCAAGTTGGACCACCTTTCTTGATTGTGTTGGCTCGATGAAGACTAGTTGATTGCTCCCCCATACTCCACTATGGGTGAGCCACTCTTTGGCACATCTTCACAATTCCATTGACACCACAATGGACAACAAGCTTCAAGCTTGATTGCTCCCCATACTCCATTATGGGTGAGCCACTCTTCAAGTTGCTCCACTTGAACTTGCACACTGCAAACTTGATGACGATCACCACTTGATGTCATCCTCCATGGGTTGTATGAGATCTTCCTCTTGACGCAAGACCATGGAAACATACCTAACCCCACAAAGAACTCTCACGTAGACCATGGGTTAGTACACAAAGCGTAATGGACAATGCTTACCATACCATGGGATCACTTGATCCCTCTCGGTACTTCTTCTACGCTTTGTGAGTTGATCAACTTGATTCACTCTTGACTTAGTCTTGATCAACATTGAATCTTTCCAACTCTCATTTGGATGATGTCTTGAAGGTAACCATGAATGATCACACAATCTTCTTCTTCAAGACATGCTTGCAATAAGCTCAACTCACACATGATCAATCTTTGGATAATTCCTTGAAAAGCACTTTGGCCATCTCAACTCACACATGACCAATCTTTGGATAATTCCTTGAAAAGCACTTTGGCCATCTCATAAACTCCTTGAAACCAACACATGGACTTCAAGACAATCCTATGGACAAATTCTTCAAATATAACTCAAGGCAACCGTTAGTCCATAGAGATTGTCATCAATTACCAAAACCACACATGAGGGCACCGCATGTCCTTTCAATCTACCCCATTTTGGTAATTGATGACAATCATTTTCAAGAGAGTTTATATAAGGAATTATTTATCACCATGCAATGCAACAACCAATAATGCATGTGTATGAGATGCAAATGCTTAGGTACGAAACCAAAGCAAGAAGAAAAAACTCTCTAAACTTATCCACAAAACTCTCTGAAACTTCTCCCCCATTGGCATCGATTGCCAAAATGGGCGAAAAGCTTAGAAGGCCAATATAAATTGTGTTCCTCCATAAGTTGTGTATTTCTCAGTAAGAGAGTGGAATGCAATACACATATCCAACGGTAATACTTGGAGGAAGACCAACTATATTGAGGCACCAAGATTGCTAAAGGAATGATATGCCACAAGGACATAACAAAGAGAGACACAAGCAATCAAGCAATCAAAAAGTACCAATTGAAGCAAGCAATCAACGGATATCAATTGAACCAACTAGACCAAAGATCCTACAAGCCACATGAATAAAGGATATTATGATATGAGCAAAGGAGTGTTCTAAAGAAACTAGAGAAGCTCCCCATGATTTGTGCACACATAAGAATATTTGTATTTGGATACAAAGTGCACAAAATAGGATCATAGCTCCCCCAAAATCAATAGAAACTTACAACAAGTGCAAGTGAGCATATAGGAAACAAAGCCTAGTACTTGCAACACACACATGGTTGAGCAACAAGTAATAAATGAGGCAACTTAAGAATGGGCTCAACCAAAATGATGTGTGTGAGTCAAGGCAATGCACTTGAGAAGACTAATGTACGGATGAGCATTAGGCATCAATAAAGTCTTGAAAGAATGAGGCACACGGTGTAAGGCCTATCATTCCCACACACAACTAGCAAATGGATTCACAAGCTTACTAATAAGCATATTAAGAACCTATGCTTTTTACAACCCGTGGTGAAGATAGAAGATGAAAGCCTCATCAAGACGAGGGATACCAATTAAGATGGCAAAAGCCTCGTAAAGATAAGCATGAGGAAAATAATCTTCACCACACACAAGAGTGCATCAAGATGCAACGATAGAAGACACACACTCAAGGCAAAAACTTTCACGGAGCCACCAAAGAAATAACATAAGAAAGACAAGGTGGCCATGAAAGAAAGGATATCAACTAGATATGCAACTTCTCTCAAGTGTATAAGATTCTAGGTAGACGAAATCATGATGATATATATCTACAAAGAAGGATGTAAACCCGAAATAGTTACAACACGAGGAACAAGATATCCAAAGGGAGGTCATACATATATCAATAAGATATTTGCTTGAAAGCATAGCTCATGGCTAGATATGGTCTTATTGTATATAAATGAAGTCCACACATGAACAACAAAGACATCACAACTAGCAACAAGAGATCATTGTTGGGATGCTTTGAGAAAGAAAACAAATATCACAAGAATGAATGAATAACATGCCATGATACAACCTACATAGGGTTGATACAAGAAATGTGTGCATGAAGAATATGAAGATACTTATTACCGAGTTAACATTGGAAGGATGTAATAGATACCAATTGAAGGTAGATAGTAGTTCATTGATCATCCTAGCTCGACTCCAAAAGCACATGATGACAACACCTTCCTTGTGAGTGAGCCGAGCTTCCAATGTATCTCCAATTGTTCCTAGAACAACAACACAAACAAAATGGTACCCAAACTCATTGGGACCAAAGAGTTAGAGAACCGACAATACATAGGACAAACTCCACATAAAAATGTGCATATAGATACAAAAATAAATTTCATGCACATCTCATCCAATTTGAGACTTGGTGGAGCTTCCCCTATATATTTGGTCAAAGAAAGAAAGCATGCCAAAGATACTACACGAAGTTAATATGCATGCTCAAGACTTTCAAGAACCGATACCAAAAGAAAAAGAAATACCAAGTGAAGGAAGGATACCAAATGAATAAATTATCACTTGGAGGATATCATTAAACGATACATCAAGGAATGAGATATCCATTGATACACAAAAAGAAAGATGTCAAACTCCCAAAAGAGAGAATGGTTCCAAACAAACCAAGTGCTCTACAAAGTTTCATGATGGCATAAGTACCAAAAGAAACGATTTGGATTCCACCAACACACACTTCAAAAGGATCACAAGGTGAGTGTTCTAAGAAAAATAGGATAGCTCCCCCAAGCATTGTGCAATATGGAGAATTTGCATTTGAATACAAAAAGCACAAGATGGGATCACCACTTCCACTATATCTATACAAACACTAGACAAGCTCAAGGAAATAACAAGATCCACAAGTGGTATGGAATACAATGGGAGTTGACACAATCCTAGGCAAGAGATAAGGCAAATAAAAGCAAAGGCTAATGTAAAGATGATCAATAATATCTACCACACAAGTGAGTACCAATTGTCAAAAGACAAGAAGTATTTGGAAATAATTCCCGGTGGTAGATAGCAAGGATATCCGACATCATCTTCACACCAAACAAAAAGCAAATTGCAACTTGTAGAGCTAACATGCCACCTAGGAACAAGATAATTTACAATATCAACTCTAGATGACAATATCTCAAATGTACACATTTTCTAGGCTAGTAATATACTCATAGCATATTACTCCCCCATAATGTGATACCAATTAAAAATAGACAAGAGGCAATTAAAGGATCCAACAAGAGATAATTAATGGACTATTTAGAATTTGAATTTCTCATGAAAAGACATACCACATAGCGACTAGATAATCTTATAATATCAATACTAGATGGCATTCCTCATGTACACACATTTATAGGATTGTGAGGTGCACAAAGCACATCACTCCCCCACAATGGGATATTCCATTAATCTCTCACAAGAGCCAACCAAGATATGACCAAGATGCACAAAGGCTCAACGAACGACACACATGTACATGATGTGCAAACCAACACACACATACTTGATTGCTTAAGATAATCAAGTTGGAAGCACAACATATACAAACACATGCAAGGTATGAAACCAAACATGCAAAGGGGCAAGTAACTATCAATGTAGACACTTTAAGCACGAGTTACCGCAAGGAGGAACATTGGATATAAGATAGAAACTTGATAATCCGAATGACTTGGCTTGAGACAATGAGAATGATGAAGTCCCCTTAATTCTTCATAATGTAGCCAAGTCTCCAATGACCTCCAATATCACCTATTGATCAAGTTTGAGCTTGTTGGTCCCCAACCAAGTTGGGTCCTAAGAGGTTAGTCACAATAGGCTTGGCTACCCAAATGGTTCTTTTCTTGACACCACTTTGAGCACTAACAAATTTGGCAAACACATTGGCAACATTATCCTTCCCAAGAGAGTAGATATCATCAATAATAATTGGGTTGGATAAGTTACCACTAGTGCATGAAGAGGCGAGGTGACCTTTCTCGCGACATAGGTAGCAATGTCTACTATTCACTTTCTTCTCACTTGATTTCTCAACTTGAGAAGCATAAGCTTGAGTCTTCTTGGGAAGAGGCTTTTCTTCAACTTGAGGTTGAGCATGAGAATGAACTTGTGGCCGCTTCCCTTGTTGCTTGTCACTAATGGGTTTCTTCTTCAATGGGCAAGATCTAACATGATGCCCTTCAATTTTGCACTTGAAGCAAATAATCTTGGCCGAATTCTTGACTTGTTCTTGGCCCTTCTTCTTGATCATCTTGGACTTCTTCTTCTTCTTATTAGAGTTGAATCCAAGTCCACCTTTGTCATTGGAGGATTTTTGCACACTCAATATATTGTTGAGTGTGGATTTCCCTTCATGACTCTTTTCCAAGTCTTTCTTCAAAGAAGTGACTTGGGCCTTGAGCTCTTTGATTTCTTCTACATGGTTAGTCTCAACACAAGTACTAGAGGAAGTATAAGCTTCATCGTTAGAGCAACAAGGCAAGGAAAGCAATTCATCACAAGATGTACCAACATTGTGAGTAGATGAATTACAAGGACTAGCATATGGCAATATAGCATTTTGACTAGAAGTAGTGCTAGTATCCACATGAGGCTCACTAGATGTTACCTTATAAATCATGGCCTCATGAGCTATCTTTAGCTCATTATAGGGTACTAGAAGATCATCATGAGAGCTTGAGAGCTTTTCATGGTTTTCTTCCAATTTCCCATAATTGCTAGATAGCAACTCAAGTTGAGCCCGAAGCTCAACATTCTCCTTCAAAATGGATGCTTCACAAGTAATAGAGTTAGTATCCCAACCATCATCATTAACAACAATAGGAGAGGACACCTTGGCAAGCTCTTTTAAGTAAGAAGCTTCTAGTTGAGCATGAGACTCGGTGAGTTTGATGAGCTCACCCTTGATGACCCTTGAGTCATTTTCGAGGTGCTCAAAATCCTCAAGGAGTCTAGCATGAGCAACTTCAAGCTTAGCATTTTTAGTTTTGAAATCATTGGCCACCTCGAGTGCTCTATCATGAGATTCCTTTATTCTAGATAATTCTGTAGCAAAGGTCTCCTCAAGAGATTCGGATGAGGTTTGTTCATGTTTAAGAGCTTGAGATAGCTCCGCGATCTCATTTGGGTAATCACGCTCATGACCTTCCATTTTCTCAATGGTGACCTCATGCTCCTCTAGATGAGATTCCAACTCCTCAATGTATTTCTTGCCTTCAATGGCAATAGACATGATTTCCATGAAGTTGGAATGAGCAAGTTTATTTTTGTGGAGAGCTTTAAAAATCATTTCCCCCTTAGTTTTTAAGGAGGCAACATTATCATTCTCTTCATCATAATCAACATCATCATCACTCTTGCCATCATCACAAGATATATTGGAATTCAAAGTGAGAGATACCTTTGAAGCCTTGGCCATAAGGCAAAATGCAATAGATGATGATGTAGGATCCGTTGAAGCACCATTTAAAACCACATCTTGTTCCATGGAGTGTTGGGTTTCTTCTACATTGTTAGCACCACAACTCGAGGAAATACAAGCATTTTTATCATGGCAACAAGATATAGCAAGCATATCATCATGAATTTAGTCAAACAATTTCTACAAGATATGCACGGACTATCAACACAAGCATGTGAAACATGTATGGTGCTCGACGTGTTAAAGTCCAAAGAAGATGCATTGCAATAAGATAGTGATGAAGTATCATCCACAATAAGCATACTATCATCATTGCAATGACCAACACTACTCACCCTTTCATTACCTTGTGGCAAACCACATGTAGGTGAAGTAGAAGAAGTTGGGAACTCAACATGGCCGGAGGTGGAGGGAGAACAATCATCCCCACAAAACTTGGACACACCATATTTATCTTGAAGCTTTGTCCACAACTCATGAGCATCCCGAAATGGCATGAGCTGAAATATAACTACATTTCTCAAAGCATAGAAAAGCACATTAGAAGCTTGAGCATTGAGATAAGAGTTTTTCTCATCCTCTAAAGATAATCTTTGGGGATCCTTTGGAGGAGAAAAACCCATATCTACAATTCGCTCTAAATTTGGGTCCATGACCCTAAAGAGATTAAGCATGCGAATTACCCAAACATCAAAATTTGTGCCATCAAAACTAAGAGTGTTAGAGAATCCTAATCCCCTAGTCGACATCCTTACTCTCTAGGTGGTTAAGCCCTATAAAGAGAGACGAAGCTGTGATACCAATTGAGAGATCGTGGATGTCGCCTAGAGGGGGGTGAATAGGCGTTTTAAAATAATTACGATTTAGGCTTGAACAAATGCGGAATAAACCTAGTGGTTAATTTATCAAGCACAAAACCTAAAACAACTAGGCTCACCTATGTGCACAAACAACTTATGCTAAGCAAGATAAGCAACTATGTGATAGCAAGATATATGACAAGAAACAATATCGCTATCACAAAGTAAAGTGCATGAGTAAAGGGGCTCGAGTAAGAGATAACCAAGGCACGTAGAGACGACGATGTATCCCGAAGTTCACACCCTTACAGATGCTAATCTCTGTTTGGAGCGGTGTGGAGGCACAATGCTCCCCAAGAAGCCACTAGGGCCACCGTACTCTCCTCACGCCCTCGCACAATGCAAGATGCCGTGATTCCACTAAGGGACACTTGAGGGCGGTCACCGAACCCGTACAAATGGCAACCCTTGGGGGCGGTCACCGAACCCGTACACTTTGGCAACCCTTGGGGGCGGTCACCGGAACCCGTCAAATTGCTTGGGGCGATCTCCACAACCTAATTGGAGACCCCGACGCTTTCCCGGAGCTTTACACCACAATGATT
The DNA here is from genome assembly GCF_018294505.1 of Triticum aestivum. Taxonomy (NCBI): domain Eukaryota; kingdom Viridiplantae; phylum Streptophyta; class Magnoliopsida; order Poales; family Poaceae; genus Triticum; species Triticum aestivum. Next base: position 79,945,527 of record NC_057809.1, read on the forward strand.
GAGCTCCAAACAACACTAACCGTCTAGGGCACCAAGGCACCCAAGAGGAACAAGCTCTAGGGTGCCCAAACACCCAAGAGTAATAAGCTTCTCAAACTTCACTTCCACGTATCATCGTGGACAACTCAAACCGATGCACCAAAGCAATGGCAAGGGCACACGGAGTGCCCAAGTCCTTCTCTCTCAAATCCCACCGGAGCAACTAATGCTAGGGAGGAAAATGAGAGGAAGAACAAGAAGGAGAACACCAAGAACTCCAAGATCTAGATCCAAGGGGTTCCCCTCACATAGAGGAGAAAGTGATTGGTGGAAATGTGGATCTAGATCTCCTCTCTCTTTTCCCTCAAAAACTAGCAAGAATCTATGGAGGGATTGAGAATTAGCAAGCTCAAAGAAGGTCAACAATGGGGGCAGAAACGAGCTCAAGAGATGGGGAACCATTGGGGAAGAAGACCCCCTTAAATAGGTCCCCACGAATCTGCCCGTTATGTACAGAATAACATAGGAGCGGTACAACCTCTATGAGCACCGGTACAACCGGTAACAGGCAATAAGAGGTACAACCGGCCCACAACCGCCCAACAACCGCACCACAACAGAGACCAGTCCGGTGGTAGAGCGGTACATGACCGGTACAACCTCCGGACCAATTCTGGAGCGGTACAATCGCTCCAAACACCGGTTGTACCGGTCAAGCGGTACAACCTCTCCATGGGGCGGTACAACCTCTCTGTGTAAAATAGGCAATATCAAAACAGGCACAACTTTCGCATACGAGCTCCGAATTCAACGAAACCAAATTTGTTGGAAAGTTAACGACAAGGGCTAAAACAATCTTCAGAGAAATAACAATAATAAGCAAATGAGAAAAGGACCATAATAAAATGGTGAGAACCCATCCTCGAAAAATACCGGTAAAACCTCCAACACCGAAAACATCATAGAAGATGCATGCGAACTCCGTTTTCAATGAACTCAAGCTTGTCATCAAGATAACCATAAGCTCTAAGACTCACAAATGGAACCAAACAAAATCCAAGAAAGATGATGCAAGGATGCAATGGTTTGAGCTCTCGACTAATGATACGATCAAGCTACTCCCTAGAGAGCCCCCTTGATAGTACGACAATCGATCCTACAACCCGGTCTCCCAACTACCACTATGAGACCGGTAAAATAGAAAACCTATCAAGGGCAAACCTTTGCCTTGCACATAGTCCACTTGAGCTAGATGATGACGATCTTGACTTCCTCAAGTTGGACCACCTTTCTTGATTGTGTTGGCTCGATGAAGACTAGTTGATTGCTCCCCCATACTTCACTATGGGTGAGCCACTCTTTGGGACATCTTCACAATTCCATTGACACCACAATGGACAGCAAACTTCAAGCTTGATTGCTCCCCCATACTCCATTATGGGTGAGCCACTCTTCGAGTTGCTCCACTTGAACTTGCACACTACAAACTTGATGACTATCACCACTTGATGTCATCCTCCATGGGTTGTATGAGATCTTCCTCTTGACTCAAGACCATGGAAACATACCTAACCCCACAAGAAACTCTCACGTAGACCATGGGTTAGTACACAAAGCATAATGGACAATGCTTACCATACCATGTGATCACTTGATCCCTCTCGGTACTTCTTCTACGCTTTGTGAGTTGATCAACTTGATTCACTCTTGACTTAGTCTTGATCAACATTGAATCTTTCCAACTCTCATTTGGATGATGTCTTGAAGGTAACCATGAATGATCACACAATCTTCTTCTTCAGGACATGCTTGCAATAAGCTCAACTCACACATGACCAATCTTTGAATAATTCCTTGAAAAGCACTTTGGCCATCTCAACTCACACATGACCAATCTTTGGATAATTCCTTGAAAAGCACTTTGGCCATCTCATAAACTCCTTGAAACCAACACATGGACTTCAAGACAATCCTATGGACAAATCATTCAAATATAACTCAAGGCAACCGTTAGTCCATAGAGATTGTCATCAATTACCAAAACCACACATGAAGGCACCGCATGTCCTTTCACCAAGTTTAATCATAAAAAATATAAACATATACCATAACAAATCTATACGATGGGAAAGTATATTTAATAATAAATCAAACGATATTGATTTGATATTGTATATGCTAACATTTTTGTTTATAAATTTTATCAAAGTTACAAAGCTTGACTTTGACCAAAGATAATACACGGATCAAATAAAAATGAAGGGACTATTATAAGTTGTAATTTACTACTTTTTGAACGTGGGCTAGCGCAACCATTCGCAACCACTATAGCAAATGAAAAACGCGATGGAGAGCGTAGAAGAGATAGGAGGCCCGCAGGTGGCTGCGGAGAGTCCACATAAGCAGGCAAGCTTGAGGCTCTCAGCTCTCGACAGCTCAGACCGGCATCATGTGAGCCACGCATGGCCCTGGTAGTAGGGACAAGCCACGGAGAGAACTGATGCACCCGACGAAACCAGCTGGCGTGACGCCGAGGTCGGCACCGCCGGGCGCCGGAGAGTGGCGGCCGTCTGGCGTCGTCAGGCTGCTGCAGGCGCCGGCGGTGGTGGCGCTGGCCGCGGTGCTCGCCGTGGCGTCGCCGGCGCAAGCTCGGCCAGCTGGTGCACCCCCTCCGACCCCTCCGACCCAGCAGAAGGCGGCGGACACGGCGCCGGAGGACACGATGTGCGACGTGCCGCGGACGCTGTCCGGGGAGGACGGCAAGGAGGCCGAGCGGATCAAGCACCCGAGGTCGCGCGAGGCGGCGCGGTGCACCTCCAAGTGCGTCAGCACCTGCGTCCTCGGCGGCGCCGGCGCGCCCGGCGTCGGCGGGCCCTTCAACGTCCGGAGGTAATTAAACCAAGGGACGATCCATCGATCGATCGATTGCATGTCCAATTGTCCATCTCCATGCTTCTTCTCTTTTTTTATTCTTGTTCCAGCTGATCAACTGCTGTATGTGACTGACGACATATGTATTGTTTTTGGATCGAATGGCATGCATCCAGACCCCTCGTGGTGTTCAAGGAAGGTTTCCGCAGTCGACAGTACTGGTACGTGCGTGATGCAGAACCGTTTCGGCAATGAAATTCTCTTTAGCGGCTTCAGAACGACATCAATCGTACTGTTCATATGTTTATTTTCTGCGTGCGGCTCTGAATTATTTCGTGCATATGCACAGCCTGGTGGAGTGCTCCGACGTCTGCAACCTAATCAAGGACGGAGAAGACGGGCAATGAAATGATGCACGGCATCTTTACCATGCACGCAGTAGCTCAGAAAAGATCAAGACATCCAACTCCACCTTACCAATATATATACTGGTACATGATCAATTGGCTATGAATCACAGTAACTCTTGCTGGAATAGTGATGTTGCACAGTTTTCTAAACTGCAATGTTGGGAATAGCAATGTGCAATTTTAGGTGTCTCACAGGTTTAGGTAAATCAAGTGAAATTTTGGATGCATCACAGAGTGTCTAAGGTCTTGGATCCAGGGTGCTGGCCACCTAGGTGGTTGAAATTTTAGCATTTTGACAGTGTTATATTTCTTTTTGTTTGTGAACGTTGATCAAATATGTATGTGTAAGTTCCGACCAAAAAAGGAAAGAAAAAATGTGTATTCGTTGGCTATACATTAAATGTGATGAGTAGTATTGTAACAGACTAAATTTTCTTTGGAGGGGTTGTAAGGACATCTCCAACGGCAACTCATAAATTTTCTCTCGCAACCATGCCCGAATACAAAAGAATATTAGTTCGGCTGTCCATGCATTTCTGCCCCGCCGGACCGGCCATCCCAGTAAGCTACTTCCCGACCAAGGAGGTGTCGTCGCTATCGCATAGGCAGCCTCCGCCTCCGCCCCGTGTGATGGGGTTATGTACCTAGGGTAGGGTCACGAACCTGTCCTAAGTAACTGACCCTAGGACATCCCTAGAAGAGGTCGCCTTCCAGTCGACCAACGAGGACTCACTCGACCAACGAGGACACACTCGACTGGCCTGAAGGACTCGACCACGAAGACTCACTCGACCACCAGGAGGTCAAGAGGCACTCTGCACCGCAACGGTCTGTAATTAAGTAGACTTTATTATAGTAAAGGCACTTTATGTGGGGCGTTACCAGTAACGCCCCAGACTTAACTCACCTTAAACCTTCCCCTACGTGGGCTGGCTGGGGTCCTGGCGCACTCTATATAAGCCACCCCCCTCCACAGGCAGAGGGGTTCGGCACCTTGTAATCCTTACATTCATAATCCACTCGACCGCCTCCGGGCTCCGAGACGTAGGGCTGTTACTTCTTCCGAGAAGGGCCTGAACTCGTACATCCTTTGTGCCTACAACCTCTCCATAGCTAGGACCTTGCCTCTCCATACCTACCCCCCACTCTACTGTCAGGCTTAGAACCACGACAGTTGGCGCCCACCGTGGGGCAGGTGTTTTAGCGATTTTGTGGAGAAGTTGCGATTCTTCCGAGTATTTTCATCATGGTGTCTGCTGGAGTTTTGATCGAGGGTCAAGAGATCCGTCTCGGCACTCTCACCTTCATCGCCGACGACTCCGCATGGCTCCAAGAGGCTCCACTCGACGTAGATGCGCTCCCCGTCCGCGGTGCGACGCATTTCCGCGCATGTGTCCGCGGCGTTCTGCTGCGGCAACCGTCGACCCAGTATCGGTCGGTTCCTTCGTCTTCCACCCTCCCGGTCTCTCGCCAGCGCAAGCGCTCGGGCCGGTCGAGGCTTCAGCGATGGGTGAGTCACGCGGTGGCTCGCCAGTCGACCACTACACAAGTTGCGGCAATCGAGCCCAACGAATCTCTCTACGGCTTGTTCGATCAGTCGACTGGCTCCGGAGAGACTGCATCCGAGTGCGGAAGCAGTGATCCAGCGGCGGAAATCTTGATGGTCGACGGGCCTCATAGCCCTCCCGGCTTCGCCCGCGGTGGTGGAGCAGGTGACGGCGATGACCCTGCTCGAGGTTACGAAGAGTACCAGCCCGAGCCACTCGACTCTCTGCAAAGAGAAGAGCTACGCCGCAGGAACGAGGATCCCCTGCGTATTCCCATCGCAGGGGAAACCCCCGAGGCTCGTGCCTTGGAGGGGGCGCGTCTGGCCAATTTGGCGGAGCGCACTCGACTGGAGAACCTTCAGCGAGCACTCGACGAGCGCGCGCGGCAACGAGTTCCCGACACCAGTCGACGTCAACTCTTCCCGCCGACTCAGGTATATCGAACCCCGATTCAGAATTTAGCAGCTGCAACCCGTATAGCAGAGTCCATTCAGCCTTCGCAGTCAGAAGCTGGCAGAGGTTTGCTGCAGATCAGGGATCTACTCCGGGCAGCGGGAGATCAGAATTCAGCCGTGTCTCAGTCGCGCAACAGAATTCACAGTCGATCTGTCACTGTGAATACGGTACAGTCGGCTCATAGTCCCAGATCGCCTCCGCGGCGCGAAGGGCGTGAGTATCGGCGAGATCAATATGGCGACAGGCTCGACCGAGATGATAGGCGTCGAGTGCCCTATTCCCCTCCGAGGGGTGGGTCTTACGCTCCTCGGCAGCCAGATGAAAGGCGTCAGTACAGTACAGGGCGTAGAGTTCCAGTTGACCCCAGGGAGCCAGGCTTCGACGCGCGATCCATTATTGTGCAAGGGCTGGTCGACCGGAACAGAGCCCATCGTGGTGCACTCGACAGAGAAGTGCCCACGAGCAGTCGAGTACATGTTTCTGGTCCTGAATGTTTCAGCAGAGCTATCAGAGCCGCTGTTATTCCCCCCAATTTCAGGTTGGCAACAGGAGTCAGCAAGTTCACTGGTGAGTCTAAGCCTGAAACTTGGCTTGAAGACTACCGAGTGGCAGTTCAGATCGGTGGTGGGAACGACGAGGTGGCCATGAAGCATTTGCCCCTCATGTTGGAAGGTTCTGCCAGGGCATGGTTGACCCAATTACCTCCTAGCAGCATTTACACTTGGGAAGATCTGTCCCGAGTGTTCGTCAGAACGTTTGAAGGGACTTGCAAGCGGCCAGCGGGATTGACAGAGTTGCAAGTCTGCGTGCAGAAAACCAATGAGACTCTCAGAGAGTATATTCAGAGGTGGATCACTTTGCACCACACTGTGGAAAATGTCTCTGACCATCAGGCAGTATGCGCCTTCAAAGATGGTGTCAAGAACAGAGAACTGAGCTTGAAATTTGGTCGAACCGGTGACATGACCTTGAGTCGGATGATGGAGATTGCTACCAAGTACGCCAACGGCGAAGAAGAAGACCGACTCCGAAGCGGCAAGCACAAGCCGAGTCAGTCGGAAAAAGGAAATTCCAGTCGGAAACAAAAGCGGAAGGCTGAACCAGCAGCTCCTGGAGAGGCTCTGGCCGTGACTCAAGGAAAGTCTAAGGGGAAACCAAAAGGATCCTGGAACCCCAAGAAGGTGAAGGATAAAGAAGGGAACGACGTGATGGATATGCCGTGTCATATTCACACGAAGAAAGATGAAGAGGGGAATATCATTTACCCAAAGCACACCACTCGCCAATGTCGACTCCTGATCCAGCAGTTTCAGGGAAAACAGTCTAAGGACAAGGAGAAGGAGTCGGACAAAGCCGAAGACAAAGAAGACAGTGAGGGAGGATACCCGCATATCAACTCCACTCTGATGATCTTCGCAGATGTGGAAAGCAGAAGTCGACTGAAAGTAATTAACCGAGAGGTTAACATGGTTGCCCCAGCGAAGGCAAATTATCTGAAGTGGTCTCAAACACCCATCACATTCGACCAATCTGATCACCCAACTCATATTGCCACCCCTGGGAGGCAAGCTTTGGTGGTCGATCCAGTTGTCGAAGGCACTCGACTGACAAAGGTGCTGATGGACGGTGGAAGTGGACTGAATCTGTTATATGCAGACACGCTGAAAGGTATGGGCATTCCGATGTCCCGATTGAGCACGAGTAACATGAGCTTCCATGGAGTTATACCAGGGAAGAAGGCTGAGTCTCTCGGCCAGATAGCTTTGGACGTAGTATTTGGCGATTCAAAGCATTTCCGCAAAGAAAAGTTGACATTTGAGGTCGTGGATTTTCAAAGTGCATATCATGCCATTTTGGGGAGGCCAGCCTATGCACGGTTCATGGCTCGACCATGTTACGTGTACCTCAAATTGAAGATGCCCGGTCCCAAAGGTGTAATCACTGTCACCGGAGATAGGAAAAAGGCAGAGGAGTGCTTTCAGAAGGGCTCCAAAATTGCCGATTCCCAAGTGACAGCGGTTGAATTCGAAGAATACAAGCAAAACGCAGATCCGAGTGACTTGCTGCGATCCAAGAAGCCCGCCACAGAATCTGCATTCCAGTCGTCCGGTGAGACGAAGCCTGTTCACATTCACCCGACCGACCCCGAAGCAGCTCCGACCCGCATCTCCACAACACTCGACCCAAAATAGGAAGAAGCGCTCATCCAGTTCCTCCGTGAGAACTGGGACATTTTTGCATGGAAGCCCGCTGACATGCCAGGTGTTCCCAGGGGACTGGCTGAGCATCGCCTAAGAGTCGACAAGTCTGCAAAGCCAGTCAAAGAACATCTTCGGCGGTCCGCCGTCCAGAAGAGAAAGGCCATTGGTGAAGAAGTGGCTCGACTGTTGGCGGCAGGATTTATCCGAGAGATATTCCACTCCGAGTGGCTCGCTAATGTCGTCATGGTTCCTAAGAAGGACAAGTCGCTCCGAATGTGCATTGATTTCAAGCACATAAACCGGGCCTGCCCGAAAGATCACTTTCCTCTCCCTCCCATAGATCAAATTGTTGACTCGACCGCGGGATGCGAGAGGTTGTCTTTTTTAGATGCTTACTCCGGGTACCACCAGATCCGTCTGTATGGACCCGATGAAGTAAAAACAGCTTTCATCACTCCATTCGGGTGCTTCTGCTATATCACCATGCCGTTCGGCCTCAAGAATGCCGGAGCCACGTTTATGCGAATGATTCAGAAGTGTCTACTCACTCAAATCAGTCGGAATGTGGAAGCTTATATGGATGATATTGTTGTCAAGTCACGAAAAGGTTCCGACCTGCTCGCTGACCTCGCCGAAACATTTGCCAACCTCAGAAGGTATGATATCAAGCTCAATCCATCAAAGTGCACATTTGGAGTTCCTGGTGGCAAGTTACTCGGTTTTCTCGTTTCCGAACGGGGAATCGACGCCAACCCAGAAAAGATTGGCACTATTCTCCGAATGAAACGCCCTGTGCGAGTGCACGATGTCCAGAAGCTTACTGGATTCTTGGCCGCATTAAGTCGATTCATCTCACGACTCGGTGAAAAGGCATTGCCTCTTTACCGACTGATGAAGAAGGCTGACAAGTTCGAGTGGACTCCAGAAGCTGATGCAGCGTTTGCCGAGCTAAAAGCTCTGCTCTCCACCCAGCCGGTGCTTGCTGCTCCAATCAGCAAAGAGCCTCTGTTGCTCTACATCGCAGCCACATGACAAGTCGTCAGTACTGTGCTAACGGTCGAGCGGGAAGAAGAAGGAAAAGCTCTCAAAGTTCAGCGCCCAGTGTATTATTTGTCTGAAGTCTTGACTCCATCCAAGCAGAGATATCCTCATTATCAGAAGCTTGTATATGGAATATACATGACCACAAAGAAGGTTGCTCATTATTTCTCTGACCATTCAATCACAGTCGTCAGCGACGCTCCACTATCAGAGATTTTGCACAACAGAGATGCAACTGGTCGAGTGGCCAAATGGGCGATTGAACTTCTTCCCCTTGATATCAAGTTTGAGGCAAAGAAAGCCATTAAGTCCCAGGCAATAGCAGATTTCCTAGCCGAGTGGATCGAACAGCAACAGCCGACTGAAGTTCACTCGGAGCATTGGACCATGTTTTTCGATGGTTCTAAGATGTTGAATGGTTCCGGTGCTGGGGTTGTCCTGGTTTCCCCCAGAGGAGATAAGCTCAGATATGTGCTCCAGATTCACTTTGATTCCTCCAACAATGAGGCAGAATATGAGGCCCTCTTATATGGGTTGCGCATGGCCATTTCACTCGGCGTCCGTCGCCTAATGGTTTATGGTGACTCGGATTTAGTGGTCAATCAAGTGATGAAAGAGTGGGACGTAAGAAGCCCAGCCATGACTGGATACTGCAGTGCAGTGAGGAAGCTGGAGAAAAAGTTCGAGGGGTTGGAACTCCATCATATACCCCGACTGAAGAATCAAGCAGCTGATGATCTAGCAAAGATAGGTTCCAAGAGAGAAGCCATTCCGAGTGGTGTGTTCTTGGAGCATATACATACTCCATCAGTCAAAGAAGATCCTTTCACCGAAGAAACTCTGCAGCCCAAGAGTGCCACAGATCCGACTGAAGTTGAAGTCCCAGCGGTGGTCGACTTGATCATGGAGGTTTTGGTAGTCATTCCCGACTGGACGATTCCATATGTTGCATATATCTTGAGGAAAGAACTTCCGGAGGATGAGGAAGAGGCTCGACAGATCGTCCGTCGATCTAAGGCCTTTACCGTCATCAAAGGACAATTATACAGAGAGAGCGCGACTGGAGTCGGACAGAAGTGCATTACACCAGAAGAAGGTCGACTCATCCTCAACGATATTCACTCGGGGACCTGTGGTCATCATGCGTCCTCTCGGACCATCGTGGCCAAAGCATACCGAGCCGGATTTTACTGGCCCAAGGCGAATGAGATGGCAAAGGAGATAGTAGATAAGTGCGAAGGATGTCAGTTCTACTCGAATATGTCGCACAAGCCTGCGTCAGCTTTGAAGACCATCCCACTCGTCTGGCCTTTTGCAGTTTGGGGGCTGGACATGATCGGTCCTTTGAGAACAGGACGAAGTGGCTTCACGCATGTACTGGTGGCAGTCGACAAGTTCACCAAGTGGATCGAAGTTAAACCAATCAAGAGCCTCGACACCGGTACTGCTGTCAGCTTCATCAGGGAACTAGTATACAGATATGGAGTCCCGCACAGCATCATCACGGATAATGGGTCGAACTTTGACTCAGAGGAATTCAGAACCTTCTGCAACTCCCAGGGCACACGGGTCGACTATGCGTCAGTCGCCCATCCGCAGTCGAATGGACAAGCAGAGCGAGCTAATGGACTGATTCTCAAGGGACTGAAGCCACGACTGATGCGTGATCTCAAACACGCGGCTGGAGCTTGGGTCGACGAACTTCCATCTGTGCTCTGGGGACTGCGGACCACGCCCAATCGGTCGACCGGAAGAACTCCATTCTTCTTGGTCTATGGAGCCGAAGCAGTCTTGCCGAGTGATCTTCTCCACAATGCTCCTCGAGTCGAAATCTACAACGAAGCAGAAGCTGAACAAGCGCGGCAGGACGCAGTCGACCTTTTAGAGGAAGAAAGGGAGATGGCTCTGATCCGGTCGACCATCTACCAACAAGATCTGCGCCGTTTCCACGCTCGAAATGTGAGAGGTCGAGCCTTCCAGGAAGGGGATCTGGTTCTCCGAGTGGATCAGCACAAACCACATAAGCTTGCTCCTTCTTGGGAAGGCCCTTTCATCGTCACCAAGGTTCTCCACAACGGGGCGTACCGTCTTTACAACGTGGAGCATAATATCGACGAGCCCCGAGCTTGGAACGCGGAGCTGCTCCGCCCGTTTTACACTTAAGTTGTATCACTCGGATGAGTTGCAATAAAGAACTTCTGTAACTCATGGGTTTAGAAATAATTGTGTCAGCACTTTTTCTTTTTTTTCCACATAAAAACTCCCCCCTCAGTGGGTGGCTTAGCTGCGAATCCGTTTCGCCTAAGTTTATAAAAATCCTACCGAGTGGTGAGCAACCCTCTCGCTCGGGGGCTTAGCTGCAGTCCAAGCACTCGCCTAAGTTATCAAAATCCTACCGAGTGGTAAGCCAGCCTTTCACTCGGAGGCTTAGCTGCAGCCCAGTGCTCGCCTAAGTTATAAAAATCCTACCGAGTGGTGAGCAACCCTCTCGCTCGGGGGCTTAGCTGCAGTCCAAGCACTCGCCTAAGTTATCAAATTCCTACCGAGTGGTAAGCCAGACTTCCACTCGGAGGCTTAGCTGCAGCCCCGTGCTCGCCTAAGTTATAAAAATCCTACCGAGTGGTGAGCAACCCTCTCGCTCGGGGGCTTAGCTGCAGTCCAAGCACTCGCCTAAGATTATCAAAATCCTACCGAGTGGTAAGCCAGACTTCCACTCGGAGGCTTAGCTGCAGCCTCGTGCTCGCCTAAGTTATAAAAATCCTACCGAGTGGTGAGCAACCCTCTCGCTCGGGGGCTTAGCTGCAGTCCAAGCACTCGCCTAAGTTATCAAAATCCTACCGAGTGGTAAGCCAGCCTTTCACTCGGAGGCTTAGCTGCAGCCCAGTGCTCGCCTAAGTGGATTAAAGAATAAGTCGATTGCGGTACAGGCACCTTGTGTTGGACCTGCAAAAGACATTTTGAGCCGAAGGCAATCGTATTCAAGCGCCAAATTCAAAGTATGAATCGATGTCTAAAGGAACCAAAAGTGCCCAGGCGTCAAGCCTGTTAAAGTTTGTCGGATACAATTCCACTCGGCATACCGAGGCAAATTTAAAAAGAGTCGAGCCAGAAGAAGTTTTTTACCCCTCCTGTGGAGGGCTGGAAGGTGCGACGAATTCGTCAAGGTCAATTCCGTCGGTGATTCGAGTGGCAGCTGCAAGGAAAGTCTCCATAAAAGACCTGAAGTCGTGCTTCTTGGTATTGGCCACCCGAAGAGCCGCCAGCTTCTCCTCTCGTGCATCTTTGCAGTGGACTCGGGCCAGACACAGAGCGACATCTGCACCACACCGAGCCGAGGACTTCTTCCATTCCTGCACTCGACCAGGGATCGTGTTCAAGCGGGCCATTAATGACTCAAGGTCATTCTGAAGTGTCTCCTCAGGCCAGAGCGTCGAGTCGATGCGAGATGTGGCGGCCTTCAGCCTTGCGAGATAATCCACGACAGCTGCAACGCGAGACTCCAGTCGGAAAATATCCATGGCAACCTCGTCATTCACCGGAGAATTGACAGGATCAAGGTTTGGCTCCAGTCGGCTGGTTTCTTCTTCAAAGTTTTGACAAAATTCTGCAAGGGTGATCACTAAATCAAGGGGATAGTCGAATGGAAGAAGCCACAGTCAGAAATATTTGCCAAACATGGAGGTTTACCTTCGAGCATAAGAAACAGCTTCTTGGCAAAGCCACTCAGGAAGCCCTCCAGCGCAGTCTTCTTCTCAGTCAATTTGCTGACTTGATCGGTCAAGGCAGCTTTGTCAGTTCTCAGTCGACTGACTTCTTTGTTGGCAATCCCAAGAGCAGTTTTCAGGTTGGTATTGTCTTGTTCGAGCTTGGTGACTGAAGCTAACTTCTCGTCAGCAAGCTTGATCTTCTCAGCTAGCTCAAGGTCTTTCTTCTGCTGGGCCTCCTTTACCTTACCTGCAAGACACAGCAAGATCAGATGTTGAAAACAAGCAAGAGGAAAAGCAGTCGTCAAGGTCTCACCAAACATACCTTCAGTCTCCTCCTTTGCCTTTGTCAGCTTCTCCTGAACCAGCTTCAAGCTCAGCTCGACTTGAGTATGTTTCTGTTCTAGCTCTGAGTAGCGAGCCACAAGATCACAGGAGTTCTGCGAAGAACCAATCGACTAAACGTCAAAAATAATTCACTTCCGAGTGAAAAAGGGAAAAACACACGTTTCTGAGACTACAGCCGAATACAAGTATTCGACCGTAGTCTCGGGGACTACACCCAGTGGGTGCACTCAGCGTGCCCCCACTAATGCTGTCGAAGACAAAGTCGACCAGTCGACCTCAAAAAAAAAAAAACAGTGTGCGAAACGCATTCTCTAAGACTGTGATCAACTGCAAGCAGTCGACCACAGTCTCGGGGACTACACCCAGTGGGTGCACTCAGCGTGCCCCCACTGGTTTGCGAGATCCAGTCGACCAGTCGACTGATAGAAAGATTGACATTATAAAGCCTAAGGCCAACTGCCAGCAGTCGACCTTAGCCTTGGGGACTACACCCAGCGGGTGCACTCAGCGTGCCCCCGCTAACACGGAGTTTATTCGACATTCCCAGTGGGTGACTAATATAAATCCCGGAAAAGAAAAGTTTTTGGTAGCATATCCAGCAGAACAAACAGCAGTCGACTGACCTGGACATTGCTTTGGAGGGCAGAGCTGGCGTCATAAGCTGCCTGGCTCGCATCCCGGATGGTCTTCAGCTGCTCCATCATGAGTCCCGCCTGGCGTATCGCCTCCTTCGCCGCGCCAGCTTGGTCCTCTGGGACGTGGTGAGTCGTGAAGAGAGAGGGCTGCTGAGCACTCGTCAGTGGGGTCGCGAAGGTCACCGTGTGTCGAGTGGTGTTCTCTTCCCCCACAGTCAGAATTTCAGGCGCTGACACATCCTGAGGCACCTTACTGGCGGGCGCTTTTCGACTCCTCCTGTGCTTCAGCGGCTCTTCATCTTCATCATCATCGGGAAGATCGATAACAGTGTTGGGTGGAGCTGCGGAGAAGGGTCAGGATCAGAGATCGCGAGTCAGTCGACTAAGAATGGTATTAAGAACACAGCACCTGGATTCGAAGTTGCGGCATCCTCCATCTCGTGGTCACCGGCCCGGGCCGAGGTCTCAGAAGTAGCAGCACTGCAACTCCAAAGGATCAGTCGACTAACATCAGTGTCGACCAGAGATAAAGTTCGCATAAGAATAAGAAAATATGAGCAACACAATTACCCTGAAATGGTGGGGATGGACACCTTCATCTTCGGCAGGAGCTTGGTCGGCATCGATGAGGCCGCCCTGGGCTGCTTCGGCGCCTTTTCAGTCGGCGCCGGAGAGGTGGTCCGAGGGCGCTTGGTCGACTGGGTGGCAGTCGCTACCCCCTTACCACGTTCGGTCGAGGGGTCGTGGACAAGTTTCGACCGCCTTTCCGAGCGCGGTGGAACGACCTCCTCCTCCTCTTCTTCCTCGTCCTCGATGTCATCTTCATCACCTTCATCATCATCATCATCGTCGTCGTCATCCCCTGCAGCATCCGAGTCCCATTCCTCCTCTCCCTGGCTCTCGCCCCCGCTCGCCTCGCCCCTGCTCGCTTCGCCCCCGCTCGCCTCGCCTTCCTCAGTCGAAGCTTGTGCCCCATTGGGCATCGAGTACAGCTCGGTGAAGGCCTAGCAGTCGCCCAAACAAGGATCAGTCGACCAGTCGACAGGATCGGCAGAAATGAATACAACAAAGACACGATGGAAAGCAGAGCAAGTGTACCTTGTTTGGGACGCTGTCGTGGTCGAGTGGAGGAATCCTTCTGGCTCCGCGCGGGTTGTCCCTGTTCCCGGTAACGGCTACCATCCACCTTTCCAAAGTGACATCGTCGACTTCTTCTGGATGGACTCTAGTCTCGTCCGCGGGCCCACAATACAACCACATGCAGTGGCTCCGGAACTGGAGAGGTTGGATGCGGCGCTTGAGGAAAACCTCCAAGAGGTCCATACCTGTCACTCCGTCCCGAACCAGCTGCACCACTCGCTCCATCAACATCTTCACGTCGGCTTTCTCCTCCGGAATCAGCTTCAGAGGGGAGGGTTTGTTCACTCGGTCCATGGTAAACGGAGGGAGTCCACTCGACTGCCCTGGCGTCGACTGGACCTGGCAATAGAACCAAGTCGACTGCCAGCCCCTGACGGACTCGGGAAAGGACATGGGCGGGAAGGTGCTGTTGTTCCTCACCTGAATTCCCAGGCCCCCACACATTTGGACGACTCGGGTCTTCTCGTCACCTGGACTCGCCTTCTTCACGGTCTGAGAGCGACACGTGAAGATACGTTTGAACAAACCCCAGTGCGGTCGACAGCCCAAGAAACCCTCACACATGGACACGAATGCAGCAAGGTAGGCAATGGAGTTTGGGGTAAAGTGGTGGAGCTGCGCTCCGAAGAAATTCAAGAAACCACGGAAGAAAATGCTTGGTGGCAAGGAAAACCCCCGATCGACATGAGTGGCCAGAAGCACACACTCACCCTCTTCTGGCTGTGGCTGCCACTCCTTCCCCGGCAACCTCGCAGCTCCGTGAGGGATCAAGCCCTCGTCGGCCATGTCGAGGAGGTCCTTCTCCGTGATGGTCGACTGGATCCAGTCGCCTTGGACCCAGCCTTTCGGCAGGCGGGATCTGGACGAGGATCCTCGGCGGCTGGTGGATCTCCCCTTCGCCTTCTCCGACGCCGACGCCTTCTTGGCACGCTCCAGCGCCGCCGTCTTCTCCTTGGCCATGGTCGCCGGAAGGATGCACGAGGGGAAGCGGTGCGAAGGCGAGAGCGGGCACACTGAGCAGGGAGGAAGGGAGCAGAGGGAGAGAGGGAGAATGCGGAGGCGCAGCACAGAAATTCTCGCCGGGCACATTTATAAGGTCCCTTCCGAGTGACTGACGTGTGGGCCCGGTCGATCTAATCATATCTGTGAGCAGTTATGAGGACTGGATACGTGGCGAAAAAGGCGGCGCGGAGATCGAGGCGTCTACGCCCCGTCCTATCCGAACGCCGCGGTCCGCCCCGCTTCGCGCGCGCCCCCAAATTTCGCACCCCGCAGAATCCGCGAACAACAAATCTGCCTGTCAGACGCGGTGATTCCGGCGATCCGTCGCTCGGAGATCGACGAAGCTCGAAAGATCACTCGACGCAAAAATAGAATGGATCGAGTCGACCGAAGACGAATTGCTCCTCGTCAACGAAGAGATTCTTTGATCCAGAACAGCGCACAACTAGAGCGCAAAGGTTAATCGGAAACGACATCAACTCCTTCTTCACTCGAAGCCTCAATCCATTCGGGGGCTAATGATGGGGTTATGTACCTAGGGTAGGGTCACGAACCTCTCCTAAGTAACTGACCCTAGGACATCCCTAGAAGAGGTCGCCTTCCAGTCGACCAACGAGGACTCACTCGACCAACGAGGACACACTCGACTGGCCTGAAGGACTCGACCACGAAGACTCACTCGACCACCAGGAGGTCAAGAGGCACTCTGCACCGCAACGGTCTGTAATTAAGTAGACTTTATTATAGTAAAGGCACTTTATGTGGGGCGTTACCAGTAACGCCCCAGACTTAACTCACCTTAAACCTTCCCCTACGTGGGCTGGCTGGGGTCCTGGCGCACTCTATATAAGCCACCCCCCTCCACAGGCAGAGGGGTTCGGCACCTTGTAATCCTTACATTCATAATCCACTCGACCGCCTCCGGGCTCCGAGACGTAGGGCTGTTACTTCTTCCGAGAAGGGCCTGAACTCGTACATCCTTTGTGCCTACAACCTCTCCATAGCTAGGACCTTGCCTCTCCATACCTACCCCCCACTCTACTGTCAGGCTTAGAACCACGACACCGTGCTCATCTTCCGCCTCCCCCAATTCATCTTTCTGCCGCTCCAACATCTGGTTGCGGATGGATTGCACGATAATTCTAGTATCGATATCCAAAGAGTCAATATTCAAGGTCAACATCTTGGCGTCCTTCGTATTGGCGGCGATCTTCACCCTCTTTTCCTCTATCGTGGCTTTTTTTCTCCTCGAGCGTCGCCTTCCTCTCATCGATCATGGTCCTCCTCTCTTCGAGCTTGATCTTCTTCTCCGTTGCCTCCATCAACTGCTTGAACCTCTCCGCCTTCTCTCCTCCTTAATGTATGAGCGCCTCACGCATGCCTCTCCCTTCTTCACCAATATCTCTTTGAACCTCTCCGTCGGCTTGGCCATCGCACCTTGACCACCGCAATAGCAAACCTGACCACGGCTTTGAGACATGTACTTTCGGATAGCACATCAGCATCCTACGAATCTGCGGTTGTGCCATACACAAACATCCTCAATGCATCCGTTCACTTCTAATAACTAGAGAATCAAATGTTTCCATGGGCATCCTTCTTCAAGATGAAATAGTCATCATATGCCCAGACACCATTGTAGAGGCGATCGAACACAAATCGCCTCATCCGGAATTGGCGCCAAAAACAGGGCTCGAATAGCACATCAGGGACAAAGTAGTAGTCCATCGACATCATATGCCCGCATGCTATACTTGATAGATGTTGTGGATCACTAGGCTAGATTAGATCGGTGGTTTGCGGTGGTTTACCTTCTCCATAGGTGGATGAACCCGCCAAAGTGGCCATGGTGGATGGCTACGACGGTGATGGCAGAGAGTAGTGGGTGAAGTGGTGGTGGCGCTTCCCATCAGCACTGCACTAACCCTAAATCGGTAGGGGATTAGGTGGGGTGTACGGCGCTGTGACGAACCTCGTGATGCGAGCCGCCGGCCCCCACCTCTTTATATAGTGCAGGTGACAGGGACCCGTCACCCATAGTGGGTTGAGCGCCCCCGATCAGGGCGCGGATCTAAGGGCCCGGTGGGCCGTTGTGCCCACACGATGGAGATCATCCTAACATTCTCTCCCTTGATCTCAACTTTTACTTTTGACCTTATACTTTTACTTTACTCGTTTCATAACAGATCAATACATAGAACATGTTTCATCGTCACAGCTCAATTGCCGATAGAATCAGACAGCCACAACGTACCTCTCTGTTTTGAAACAAATTCTTTAACCTTGGGCCCTTTTATTGTCCGGAAATTTTAGACTATACCATAAAACCCATGTCGATTGTGTGTTCTCCGAACACACTGGGCGGTAAGCCTTTAATAAGCAGATCTGCAAACACTTGTCTGTTGCTTTTATGCTTCAAGCATTCCTACATAATTCCAGACTTTCTCCTTTACAACGCATAACTCTATGTCAGTGTGTTTGGCATCAACACTTGACTCGTTGTCATAGGAGCGAAAGACTTAAAATAGTTATCGCTGTTGTCAACCATTATCAACTCTGGGTACAGGTCCCCTTAACCATTTTGCCTGTCCCTCAGCCTCATATCAAGCTATAAAATATCTTTGCATCACATTGATGATAATTGCTTCATTCTTTGGAGCTTTTCCACACAAAAACCTCCAAGTATGAAGTTAGCGACAATTGTGGATTTCGCTATACATTTCACAAGTCATGTCTTTGTACTCACAATCTTTTGAGAGCACTTATTTCTTTCAGCATGAGGCCGATATCTTTGACTCCATTCCAGTGATCTATATATGGGTTGGACATTGCCAAAACAACCCGGATACGTGAACTGTGCCAGGGTAATGTATTGAGCTTCCAACAACTGAAGCATATGGTACCATATCCGTTTTCAATCTTTTCTCATCAACTCTTGGAACACCATAGTTTTCAGTTCCATTACCCTTGACTATAATAACAGGCGTAGGTTTTCTCGCATGCATACTTTAGAGACCTTTCTTAGCATGTCCATTCGACACCCCGAATACCCCCTTTTATTCTTTTCTTCGTGAATCTCGATACTTATAACGAGAGACACTCTACCAAGAACATTCTTTTGAACTTTGAGGACAAGAACTTTTTTTTCTCCTCCCGCAGTAGGTTGACATCACCACTAGCAAGTAGGATGTCATCCACATGCACAGGATTAGGAAATGAATTTCCCATTCTATAACTTTGCATGAATACAATTGTCCTCTCATTTTCTTTAACCCAAAAAACATCTGATTCTTCTAACTTTAAATGCCACTGTCTAGAGACTTGCTCTAGTCCACAAAAGACTTCTTGAAGCAGTATCCCTTGTGTTCTTTACTTTCATCTGATGTAACTCAAATCATGCACAAAAACTTTCAATTTAAGTCATTCTTTACACCTTTACATATTTCCTTTGGAGTCACACTAACCTTATAGACCCTTTACAGCCTATTGTTTTGGCTCCATTGGAAATTGCTTATGAGTCTCAAAACTCGATTGAGTGCTTTAAATGAGGTGGGATCAACCTCCATTTGAATTTCACTAACATAGACTTTATAGTAATCAGAAGTATCTGATTTTCTCATTCCTTAAGACCATCTGTGTCTCAGTCCCTGTTCAAGAATTCATCCGATTAACCAATTAACTTGCCGATTAATCCCTACTCATAAGGTCCCCGAGTAGCCGATTACCCGATAAATCATCCGATTAATTGATTAAATGGCCGATTAACTTGCCGATTATCCTATTAATCCCCTACTCACCAGCCGACCGAGCAGCTACCAGTTAATGATTTCCTCAACAATGGTCTCAGGTACTAGCACTTCTTTCATATGGGGCTGTTGTTGCTCTGTCACTGCCAAGAGGCAAATTAATTCTATAGTCTTTGGTATTTTCATACCATGCTCCCCCAGATTACTCCATCTTCACTAAAAATGGCGCATCTTTAAACTTTATTATTTGGGTTTATTCTGTGAAAACTTTCCTCTTTATGGCACTTTAAGCACCGTCTTAGTATTCCTTGGTCTGCTTTCGGAACTGTAAAAGATCCAGGAATACACCTATGTTTTTTCTTTAGGGGTATGATTATGACCGTCGTACTCCCCCAGATGATCACATTCTTCATCACGTTATCTAAAGTATAGGGGAGTTTCATCAATCTTAATTTATCTCATATTTCTTTCCCCCCTCGAAATGTGGCAAGAACTTTTCTGCCACAATTTCGAAAACCATTCATAACTCTTGTGAATTGAGGAAACTTTGATTATCTACTTCATTCATCTGATTACTTCATACAAAATGAAGTTATCTGTTAACTGATATGGGAGTACTTTTTCCTCATTCCATTTCGGAAACCCAACAGAGTTCTTTATCATTAGTACTTTGCAAGTAACACTTGCATATCAATCTT
Organism: Triticum aestivum; assembly: GCF_018294505.1. NCBI lineage: Eukaryota > Viridiplantae > Streptophyta > Magnoliopsida > Poales > Poaceae > Triticum > Triticum aestivum. The sequence continues at coordinate 79,965,305 of NC_057809.1, forward strand.
ATCTTTAGGTTCGTCTCTCACTTTTATTCTCTTTGGATTTATCGAATGCTTAATGACCGTTAAACATAAGGTGGACGGTCGATATTAGGAAAGCATAATAGTTACTCCATACTTTTCTCCCAGAGTGGGACACATTAAACACACATGAGTCATCATATATTTCTCTTGTCATACAGGATAAGTTCTTTGCCAAAATTTCTCCTGCCATATAGGATTTTTGACATAATACTATGTCAACTTTACCCAGTTATGCAGGTATTTTCCCAGACTTTTCCTCGCCATGTGGGTTTTATCATAATCCTCTTTCCAAGCTATGCGGGTAATTCCCTGTAATGAACATAAATGCCAGAATTGGCTCTTTTGACTGCATATGCAATCATCAAATTCAAAAATAAATCCAAACGCTCTTTGACACACATGCTTAATCCGACGTTGGTCAAATTAAACACGCATGTTGCTTGTTTCATCTCAAATCATGTTGACTGAAAAATCTTCTTCATATAGAATACATGAAAGACATTCGTCAACCAAGACTCTCAATGATCTATCTGTTTTCTTCTCTTGGATTAATATCCAAGAATTCTTTTCTTTTGAAGCCATTCTTTAGAGAGAACATACTCCCTCACGTTATGACCTTTCCTGGTCATCTTTCGGGTCACAAGTACCTAACCATTCGCTTTCACGAATGAAAGCATGGAAAACTGTTAGTCTGAGAAAACATAGCTAATAATCAACAATAATGAGCATAAAAATAACCCTACGTTGGTCTGGTTAAAAAATATTCACATTAAACTTTTGTAAAACTTTCTTTTTATACTCTAAATCACCATTGTGGTAGAATTAGAATAAAACTCATTCTTCTACATTAATTCCATATCACCGTTGGGCGGAAATGGAAATAATTCATATAACTCATAAACAATGTGATGATAGTATTTCTATTAAACAACTTTGCTAAGAAATAATCATCATCATCAACTTTATTGCAGCGGAAACAAGAAATATACATTTCTCTAGTTCAAGAGCATTTCTTCATCTTTAACTCTTCTCTGAAAAATGATCATTTGATACAAAATTTATCAGAGGTTTAAGCTTTGAACATAAGACTCATAGAATTATAGTACTGTTATCATCAACGTTGGTCAGAAAATAACAATACCATATTTTAACTTTAAAAGAAATATCTTTCTTTTATCATATCGGAAACTATCTGCATCTTATTTCACCCACAGGGAAAAACATTGCTAAGAACAATTCTTCCAATTAAATTTTCCCATTGGTTCCAATTTTGTTGGAGGATAAAACTTTTACTTTGCCTTTATAATATTCTATTCAGAAACAATTATGTACTCTTTTACTCTCTAAGCAATTTTAACCAATTGGTTCAAAATTGAATGAGAGAAGCAACAATTTAATCTTTCACAGTGGAAAATGTTGGGGAACGTAGAAGAATTTTAAAATTTTCTACGCATCACCAAGATCAATCTATGGAGTCATCTAGCAACGAGGGAGAGAGGAGTGCATCTACATACCCTTGTAGATCGCGTGCGGAAGCGTTCAAGAGAACGGGGTTGATGGAGTCGTACTCGTCGTGATCCAAATCACCGATGACCAAGTGCCGAACGGACAACACCTCCACGTTCAACACACGTACGGTTGGGAAGACGTCTCCTCCTTCTTGATCCAGCAAGGGGGAAGGAGAGGTTGATGAAGATCCAACAGCACGACGGCGTGGTGGTGGATGCAGCAGGATCCCAGCAGGGCTTCGCCAAGCGCAAGCGGGGAGGAGAGGTGTTACGGAGGGAGAGGGAGGCGCCAAGAGCAAGGGTGCGGCTGCCCTCCCTCCCCCCTCTTTATATAGGGGCCTTGGGGGGCGCCGGCCCTAGGAGATGCAATCTCCAAGGGGGGCGGCGGCCAAGGGGTGGCTTCCCCCCAAGCCAAGCGGGGGGCGCCCCCACCCTTAGGGTTTCCCAACCCTATGCGCAGGGGAGACCTAAGGGGGGGGGGGCGCACCAGCCCACCAGGGGCTGGTTCCCCTTCCACTTCAGCCCATGGGGCCCTCCGGGATAGGTGGCCCCACCCGGTGGACCCACGGGACCCTTTCGGTGGACCCACGGGACCCTTTCGGTGGTCCCGGTACAATACCGGCGACCCCCGAAACCTTCCCGATGGCCGAAATTGGACTTCCTATATATAAATCTTTACCTCCGGACCATTCCGGAACTCCTCGTGATGTCCGGGATCTCATCCGGGACTCCGAACAACTTTCGGGTTACTGCATACTAATATCTCTACAACCCTAGCGTCACCGAACCTTAAGTGTGTAGACCCTACGGGTTCGGGAGACATGCAGACTTGACCGAGACACCTCTCCGGTCAATAACCAACAGCGGGATCTGGATACCCATGTTGGCTCCCACATGCTCCACGATGATCTCATCGGATGAACCACGATGTCGAGGATTCAATCAATCCGTATACAATTCCCTTTGTCAATCGGTACGTTACTTGCCCGAGACTCGATCGTCAGTATCCCAATACCTCGTTCAATCTCGTTACCGGCAAGTCAGTTTACTCGTACCGTAATGCATGATCCTGTGATCAACCACTTGGTCACATTGAGCTCATTATGATGATGCATTACCGAGTGGGCCCACAGATACCTCTCCGTCATACGGAGTGACAAATCCCAGTCTCGATTCGTGCCAACCCAACAGACACTTTTGGAGATACCTGTAGTGTACCTTTATAGTCACCCAGTTATGTTGTGACGTTTGGCACACCCAAAGCACTCTTACAATATCCGGGAGTTGCACAATCTCATGGTCTAAGGAAATGATACTTGACATTTGGAAAAGCTACAGCAAACGAACTACACGATCTTTGAGCTATGCTTAGGATTGGGTCTTGTCCATCACATCATTCTTCTAATGATGTGATCCCGTTATCAATGACATCCAATGTCCATAGTCAGGAAACCATGACTATCTTTTGATCAACGAGCTAGTCAACTAGAGGCTCACTAGGGACGTATTGTGGTCTATGTATTCACACATGTATTACGATTTCCGGATAACACAATTATAGCATGAACAATAGACAATTATCATGAACAAGGAAATATAATAATAACCATTTTATTATTGCCTCTAGGGCATATTTCCAACAGTCTCCCACTTGCACTAGAGTCAATAGTCTAGTTACATTGTGATGAATCGAACACCCATGCAGTTCTGGTGTTGATCATGTTTTGCTCTAGGGAGAGGTTTAGTCAACGGATCTGCCACATTCAGGTCCGTATGTACTTTACAAATATCTATGTCTCCATTTTGAACACTTTCACGAATGGAGTTGAAGCGACGCTTGATATGCCTGGTCTTCCTGTGAAACCTGGGCTCCTTGGCAAGGGCAATAGCTCCAGTGTTGTCACAGAAGAGAGTCATCGGGCCCGACGCATTGGGTATGACTCCTAGGTCGGTAATGAACTCCTTCACCCAGATTGCCTCTTGTGCTGCCTCCGAGGCTGCCATGTACTCCGCTTCACATGTAGATCCCGCCACAACGCTTTGCTTGCAACTGCACCAGCTTACTGCCCCACCATTCAAAATATACACGTATCCGGTTTGTGACTTAGAGTCATCCAGATCTGTGTCGAAGCTAGCATCGACATAACCCTTTACGACGAGCTCTTCGTCACCTCCATAAACGAGAAACATATCCTTAGTCCTTTTCAGGTACTTCAGGATATTCTTGACCGTTGTCCAGTGTTCCATGCCGGGATTACTTTGGTACCTTCCTACCAAACTTACGGCAAGGTTTACATCAGGTCTGGTACACAGCATAGCATACATGATAGACCCTATGGCCGAGGCATAGGGGACGACACTCATCTTTTCTCTATCTTCTGCCGTGGTCGGGCATTGAGCCGTGCTCAATCTCGTACCTTGCAATACAGGCAAGAACCCCTTCTTTGACTGATCCATTTTGAACTTCTTCAATATCTTGTCAAGGTACGTACTCTGTGAAAGACCAATGAGGCGTCTTGATCTATCTCTATAGATCTTGATGCCTAATATATAAGCAGCTTCTCCAAGATCCTTCATTGAAAAACACTTGTTCAAGTAGGCCTTTATGCTTTCCAAGAATTCTATATCATTTCCCATCAACAGTATGTCATCCACATACAATATGAGAAATGCTACAGAGCTCCCACTCACTTTCTTGTAAATGCAGGCTTCTCCATAAGTCTGCGTAAACCCAAACGCTTTGATCATCTCATCAAAACGAATGTTCCAACTCCGAGATGCTTGCACCAGCCCATAAATCGAGCGTTGGAGCTTGCACACCTTGTCAGCATTCTTAGGATCGACAAAACCTTCCGGCTGCATCATATACAATTCTTCCTTAAGGAAACCATTAAGGAATGCCGTTTTGACGTCCATTTGCCATATCTCATAATCATAGAATGCGGCAATTGCTAACATGATTCAGACGGACTTCAGCTTCGCTACGGTGAGAAAGTCTCATCGTAGTCAACCCCTTGAACTTGTCGATAACCCTTAGCGACAAGCCGAGCTTTATAGATGGTTACATTACCATCCGCGTCTGTCTTCTTCTTAAAGATCCATTTATTTTCTATGGCTCGCCGATCATCGGGCAAGTCAGTCAAAGTCCATACTTCGTTTTCATACATGGATCCTATCTCGGATTTCATGGCTTCCAGCCATTTGTCGGAATCCGGGCCCGCCATCGCTTCTTCATAGTTCGAAGGTTCACCGTTGTCTAACAACATGATTTCCAAGACAGGGTTGCCGTACCACTCTGGTGCGGAACGTGTCCTCGTGGACCTACGAAGTTCAGTAGCAACTTGATCTGAAGTTTCATGATCATCATCATCAACTTCCTCTCTAGTCGGTGCAGGCACCTCAGGAACATTTTCTTGAGCTGCGCCACTTACCGGTTCAAGAGGTAATACTTCATCAAGTTCTACTTTCCTCCCACTTATTTCTTTCGAGAGAAACTCTTTTTCTAGAAAGGACCCATTCTTGGCAACAAAGATCTTGCCTTCGGATCTGAGGTAGAAGGTATACCCAATAGTTTCTTTAGAGTATCCTATGAAGACGCATTTTTCCGATTTCGGTTCGAGCTTTTCAGGTTGAAGTTTCTTGACATAAGCATCGCATCCCCAAACTTTTAGAAATGACAGCTTAGGTTTCTTCCCAAACCATAATTCATACGGTGTCGTCTCAACGGATTTCTACGCAGCCCTATTTAAAGTGAATGCGACAGTCTCTAAAGCATAGCCCCAAAATGACAGCGGTAAATCGGTAAGAGACATCATAGATCGCACCATATCCAACAGAGTGCGATTATGATGTTCGGACACACCATTAAGCTGAGGTGTTCCAGGCGGCGTGAGTTGTGAAACTATTCCATACTTCCTTAAGTGTGTGCCAAATTCGTGACTCAAGTATTCTCCCCCACGATCTGATCGCAAGAACTTGATTTTCTTGTCACGTTGATTCTCAACCTCACTCTGAAATTCCTTGAACTTTTCAAAGGTCTCAGACTTGTGTTTCATTAAGTAGACATACCCATATCTACTCAAGTCATCAGTGAGGGTGAGAACATAACGATAGCCACCGCGAGCCTTAACACTCATTGGACCGCACACATCAGTATGTATGATTTCCAATAAGTTGGTTGATCTCTCCATCGTTCCTGAGAACGGAGTCTTGGTCATTTTACCCATGAGGCATGGTTCGCACGTGTCAAATGATTCATAATCAAGAGACTCCAAAAGTCCATCTGCATGGAGCTTCTTCATGCGTTTGACACCTATGTGACCAAGGCGACAGTGCCACAAGTATGTGGGACTATCATTATCAACCTTACATCTTTTGGTATTCACACTATGGATATGTGTAACATTACGCTCGAGATTCATTAAGAATAAACCATTCACCAGCAGAGCATGACCATAAAACATATCTCTCATATAAATAGAACAACCATTATTCTCGGATTTAAATGAGTAGCCATCTCGAATTAAACGAGATCCTGATACAATGTTCATGCTCAAAGCTGGCACTAAATAACAATTATTGAGGTTTAAAACTAATCCCGTAGGTAAATGTAGAGGCAGCGTACCGACGGCGATCACATCGACCTTGGAACCATTCCCGACGCGCATCATCACCTCGTCCTTTGCCAGTCTCCGCTTATTCCGCAGCTCCTGCTTTGAGTTACAAATGTGAGCAACCGCACCGGTATCAAATACCCAGGAGCTACTACGAGTACTGGTAAGGTACACATCAATTACATGTATATCACATATACCTTTAGTGTTGCCGGCCTTCTTGTCCGCTAAGTATTTGGGGCAGTTCCGCTTCCAGTGACCACTTCCCTTGCAATAAAAACACTCAGTTGCGGGCTTGGGTCCAGTCTTTGGCTTCTTCCCGGTAGCTTGCTTACCGGGCGCGGCAAATCCCTTGCCGTCCTTCTTGAAGTTCTTTTTACCCTTGCCTTTCTTGAACTTAGTGGTTTTATTCACCATCAACACTTGATGTTCCTTTTTGATTTCCACCTCTGCTTATTTCAGCATTGAATACACCTCAGGAATGGTCTTTTCCATCCCCTGCATATTGAAGTTCATCACAAAGCTCTTGTAGCTCGGTGGAAGCGACTGAAGGATTCTGTCAATGACCGCATCATCCAGGAGATTAACTCCCAGCTGAATCAAGCGATTATGCAACCTAGACAATTTGAGTATATGCTCACTCACAGAACTATTTTCCTCCATCTTACAACTGAAGAACTTGTCAGAGACTTCATATCTCTCGACCCGAGCATGAGCTTGGAAAACCATTTTCAGCTCTTCGAACATCTCATATGCTGCGTGTCTCTCAAAACGCTTTTGGAGCCCCGGTTCTAAGCTGTAAAGCATGCCGCACTGAACGAGGGAGTAATCATCAGCACGTGATTGCCAAGCGTTCATAACTTCTTGGTTCTCTGGAATGGGTGCGTCACCTAGTGGTGCGTTTAGGACATAATCTTTCTTGGCAGCTATGAGGATGATCCTCAGGTTCCGGACCCAGTCCGTATAGTTGCTGCCATCATCTTTCAGCTTGGTTTTCTCTAGGAACGCGTTGAAGTTGAGGACAACATGGACCATTTGATCTACAATACATAACGTAAAGATTTTAGACTAAGTTCATGATAATTAAGTTCATCTAATCAAATTATTCAATGAACTCCCACTCAGATAGACATCCCTCTAGTTATCTAAGTGAAACATGATCCGAGTTAACTAGGCCGTGTCCGATCATCACGTGAGACGGACTAGCCAACATCGGTGAACATCTTCATGTTGATCGTATCTTCTATACGACTCATGCTCGACCTTTCGGTCTTCCGTGTTCCAAGGCCATGTCTGTACATGCTAGGCTCATCAAGTCAACCTAAGTGTATTGCGTGTGTAAATCTGGCTTACACCCATTGTATTCGAACGTTAGAATCTATCACACCCGATCATCACGTGGTGCTTCGAAACAACGAACCTTCGCAACAGTGCATAGTTGGGGGGAACACTTTCTTGAAATTATTACGAGGGATCATCTTATTTAAGCTACCGTCGTTCTAAGCAAATAAGATGTAAAACATGATAAACATCACATGCAATCGAATAGTGATATGATATGGTCAATATCATTTGCTCCTTTTGATCTCCATCTTCGGGGCTTCATGATCATCGTTGTCACCCGCATGACACCATGATCTCCATCATCATGATCTCCATCATCGTGTCTTCTTGAAGTTGTCTCGTCATCTATTACTTCTACTACTATGGCTAACGCTTTAGCAATAAAGTAAAGTAATTACATGACGTTTATGTTGACACGCAGGTCATAAATAAATAAAGACAACTCATATGGCTCCTGTCGGTTGTCATACTCATCGACATGCAAGTCGTGATTCCTATTACAAGAACATGATCAATCTCATACATCACATATATAATTCATCACATCCCTTTGGCCATATCACATCACACGGCACATGCTGCAAAAACAAGTTAGACGTCCTCTAATTATTGTTGCAAGTTTTTACGTGGCTGCTATAGGTTTCTAGCAAGAACGTTTCTTACCTACGCCAAAACCACAACGTGATATGCCAATTTCTATTTACCCTTCATAAGGACCCTTTTCATCGAATCCGATCCGACTAAAGTGGGAGAGACAGACACCCGCCAGCCACCTTATGCAACTAGTGCATGTCAATCGGTGGAACCAGTCTCACGTAAGCGTACGTGTAAGGTCGGTCCGGGCTGCTTCATCCCACGATGCCGCCGAATCAAGATAAGACTAGTAACGGCAAGCAAATTGACAATATCCACGCCCACAACTGCTTTGTCTTCTACTCGTGCATAGAAACTACGCATAGACCTAGCTCATGATGCCACTGTTGGGGAACGTAGCAGAATTTTAAAATTTTCTACGCATCACCAAGATCAATCTATGGAGTCATCTAGCAACGAGGGAGAGAGGAGTGCATCTACATACCCTTGTAGATCGCGCACGGAAGCGTTCAAGAGAGCGGGGTTGATGGAGTCGTACTCGTCGTGATCCAAATCACCGATGACCAAGTGCCGAACGGGCAGCACCTCCGCGTTCAACACATGTACGGTAGGGAAGACGTCTGCTCCTTCTTGATCCAGCAAGGGGGAAGGAGAGGTTGATGAAGATCCAGCAGCACGACGGCGTGGTGGTGGATGCAGCAGGATCCCGGCGGGGCTTCGCCAAGCGCAAGCGGGGAGGAGAGGTGTTACGGAGGGAGAGGGAGGCGCCAAGAGCAAGGGTGTGGCTGCCCTCCCTCCCCTCTTTATATAGGGGCCTTGGGGGGGCGCCGGCCCTAGGAGATGCAATCTCCAAGGGGGGCGGCGGCCAAGGGTGGCTTCCCCCCCAAGCCAAGTGGGGGGCGCCCCCACGCCTAGGGTTTCCCAACCCGAGGCGCAGGGGAGACCCAAGGGGGGGGCGCACCAGCCCACCAGGGGCTGGTTCCCCTCCCACTTCAGCCCATGGGGCCCTCCGGGATAGGTGGCCCCACCCGGTGGACCCCCGGGACCCTTCCGGTGGTCCCGGTACAATACCGGCGACCCCCGAAACCTTCCCGATGGCCGAAACTGGACTTCCTATATATAAATCTTTACCTCCGGACCATTCCGGAACTCCTCGTGACGTTCGGGATCTCATCCGGGACTCTGAACAACTTTTGGGTTACTGCATACTAATATCTCTACAACCCTAGCGTCACCGAACCTTAAGTGTGTAGACCCTACGGGTTCGGGAGACATGCAGACATGACCGAGACGCCTCTCCGGTCAATAACCAACAGCGGGATCTGGATACCCATGTTGGCTCCCACATGCTCCACGATGATCTCATCGGATGAACCACGATGTCGAGGATTCAATCAATCCGTATACAATTCCCTTTGTCAATCGGTACGTTACTTGCCCGAGACTCGATCGTCGGTATCCCAATACCTCGTTCAATCTCGTTACCAGCAAGTCACTTTACTCGTACCGTAATGCATGATCCCGTGATCAACCACTTGGTCACATTGAGCTCATTATGATGATGCATTACCGAGTGGGCCCAGAGATACCTCTCCGTCATACGGAGTGACAAATCCCAGTCTCGATTCGTGCCAACCCAACAGCCACTTTCGGAGATACCTGTAGTGTACCTTTATAGTCACCCAGTTACGTTGTGACGTTTGGCACATCCAAAGCACTCTTACGGTATCCGGGAGTTGCACAATCTCATGGTCTAAGGAAATGATACTTGACATTCGGAAAAGCTACAACAAACGAACTACACGATCTTTGAGCTATGCTTAGGGTTGGGTCTTGTCCATCACATCATTCTCCTAATGATGTGATCCCGTTATCAATGACATCCAATGTCCATAGTTAGGAAACCATGACTATCTTTTGATCAACGAGCTAGTCAACTAGAGGCTCACTAGGGACGTGTTGTGGTCTATGTATTCACACATGTATTACGATTTCCGGATAACACAATTATAGCATGAACAATAGACAATTATCATGAACAAAGAAATATAATAATAACCATTTTATTATTGCCTCTAGGGCATATCTCCAACAGAAAATATGAATACAATTCATGAAAATAGCACTGTTCAGAAGCAATTCTTTACTTTTCTATTTTCAAATCAATTATCTCGTTGGTTCCAATTGACTAGAGATTCAAAATGTACACAATTGTACAAAAAAAACATCGAATAAAAAACTCATGACTTTATTCTTTTCAGAAACTTTTATTTTACCTTTCAAAAAAAATTATGTCACTTTTCTATTTTCTAGACAAATTTTTGTTGGATTAAATTTGTACAGAAAATAAAATAGAAAACTGGACAGACAGACAAAAAAACCTCTCAGCACAGCCCAGCCCAAGGCCTGCTGCTCCGCGCACTCGCGGAGCCGGCCTCTCCTCGGCCTGGGCCACCGGCCTCAGCCCAGCGCGGCCTCCTCCCCTTTGGCCCAGTAGTCCAGCACCGCTAGGGTTTAACTTGTGACCATCGATCAGATCCGACGTCCTAGCGCGCGATCTGCCCGAGCAAAAATGGCCGATGAAGTGAGGGGGCGAGAGGGAACCCTAGTCATTTCCCCTCTCGCGCGCCGCTCGCCTCTCTCGCTCTCCGCATCTTTCTTTGCCGCACGACGGCACCGAGCGCAAGGAGAGGATTCCGTGCCCGGCTACTTGCCGGCGACGACGGCGAGGAGTAGCGCCAGCGCGACTAGCTCCTTCTCTGTCTCTTTCTTTCCTGTTTCCCTTCTTCTTTCTCTTCTTCTGTCCCGTCGGCGCCGTCTCTGTCGAGGAAAAAAGGGCAGCGCCCTGATGGGCCGCTCCGGCCGCCGTGGACGGCGGCGAGTGCCATTGCGCCGAGCGAGCCGTTCCCCTTCCCTCTCTTCTTTCTATCCACCAGTACCCCAGCGCGAGAGAGACTCCTCTGCTCCCCTTTGCATGAGCGACGGCGGTTTCCAGATGCGGCACCCCCGCTGACCCATTTGCTGGCGTGCGCGAGCACCTCTAGGGTGAACGCGCCGCCGTCAAACGGCTCGTTGGTGGTGCCCTTTCCCCCAGTGGGGGTGTGTTCTTCGTCCGAACGGCTCGGCTTGCCGATGCCCGTCTGTATCGAGAGGAACGGTGCGTCCTTGCGGCGGTGCAACTTTTTCGACGAGGAGTTCTTTTACCTCTTTCTCTGTTAGAGTTAGGGTTTGATAACCCACAAGTATAGGGGATCGCAACAGTTTTCGATAAGTAAGAGTGTCGAACCCAACGAGGAGCTAAAGGTAGAACAAATATTCCCTCAAGTTTTATCGACCACCGATACAACTCTACACACGCTTGACATTCGCTTTACCTAGAACAAGTATGAAACTAGAAGTACTCTGTAGGTGTTGTTGGATACGTTTGCAAGATAATAAAGAGTACGTAAATAAAAAGTAGGGGCTGTTTAGATAAAGAAACAATAAAGTAAATATAGCGAGTGTGGAAAAGTGGTGGTAGGAGTTGCGAAATTGCCCCTAAGCAATGACTACTTTACTAGACCGATAACAAGTATTATGTGGGAGAGGCCACTGCTAGCATGTCATCTCTGACTTGGAATTCTATGCACTTATGATTAGAACTATTAGCAAGCATCCACAACTACTAACGTTCATTAAGGTAAAACCCAACCATAGCATTAAGATATATTGATCCCCCTTCAATCCCGTATGCATCAATTTCTATGCTAGGTTGAAGCTTCTGTCACTCTTGCCCTCCAATACATAGTCCTATCAACATACAACTAACCCTATGGTGTGATCCACGCGCGCGATCATATGATGGGCACCAAAGGACAGCAACATAACCACAAGCAAATTAAATCAATCATAGTAATTCATCAACCACTGATAGGACAACGAAAATCCACTCAGACATCATAGGATGGCAACACATCATTGGATAATAATATGAAGCATAAAGCACCATGTTCAAGTAGAGGGTACAGCGGGTTGCGGGAGAGTGGACCGCTGTAGATAGAGGGGGAAGGTGATCGAGATGTTGGTGAAGATGGCGGACGTGTTGGTGTAGATCGCGGTGATGATGATGGCCCCCGGTGGCACTCCGGTGCCACCGGAAGAGAGGGGGAGAGAGCCCCCCTCATTCTTCTTCTTCCTTGACCTCCTCCCTAGATGGGAGAATGGTTTCCCCTCTGGTTCATGGCCTCCATGGAACGGGAGGGGCGAGAGCCCCTCCGAGATTGGATCTGTCTCTCTGTCTCTCTCTGTTTCTGCGTTCTGTTCTGCTGCCCTTTCACCATTTCTTTTATATCCGGAGATCCGTAACTCCGATTGGAACGAAACCTTCGCCGTGATTTTTTTTCCGAAAATTAGCTTTCTTGCGACCGAAGAAGGGCGTCAGCCGCCTTACAGGTGGGTCACGAGGGTCAGGGGCGCGCCCTAGGGGGGGCTACCTCGTGCCCACCTCAGACACTGGTTCGCATTGATTTTTCTTCCAAATTTTCCAAATATTCCGAAAAGTATCTCCGTCCGTTTTTATCCCGTTTGGACTCCGTTTGATATGGATATTCTGCGAAACCAAAAACATGCAATACACAGGAACTGGCACTGGGCACTGGATCAATATGTTAGTCCCAAAAATAGTATAAAAAGTTGCCAAAAACATATGAAAGTTGAATAATATTAGCATGGAACAATCAAAAATTATAGATACGACGGAGACGTATCAGGGTTCTTGGATGAATCTTTTTTTTTTGTGATTTCTTTGTACCCAAAATAATGTAGATCCTAGCCTTGTCTGATACCATTGATAGATGCTGTGGATCACTAGGCTAGATTAGATCGGTGGTTTGCGGTGGTTTACCTTCTCCATAGGTGGATGAACCCGCCAAAGTGGCCATGGTGGATGGCTACGGCGGTGATGGCAGAGAGTAGTGGGCGAAGTGGTGGCGGCGCTTCCCATCAGCACTACACTAACCCTAGATCGGTAGGGGATTAGATGGGGTGTACGGCGCTGCGACGAACCTCGTGATGCGAGCCCCCGGCCCCCACCTCTTTATATAATGCAGGTGACAGGGTCCGTCACCCATAGTGGGTTGAGCGCCCCCCAACAGGGCGCGGATCTAAGGGCCCGGTGGGCCGTTGGGCCCACACGATGGAGATCATCCTAACAATACTCTGATTCATCACTGGATGTCCCTTAATTGATCCTTTGAACTAAGAACATGCTCCTCTCATGTTGGGCATCTTCATAGCAGCATGCACCATCACCATTTCATCCTCACATTCATCCACATTTGAGAAGGACATATCATTTAACTCGACGTAAAAGTACTTCACGTCTAAATCCATCATGTTTACTTCAATGTAAAAAACAAAAATGTCAGTAATTTTGGCTATGACATTTGACCAAACACTTGTCAGGTGTTGTGTCCACCATGGATGGCAATTTGCAAGGGCAGAGTGTACCTGGGCGGCAGCTGGACCAGGGTGGAAAGAAGGCATAAACAAGTAGGGGCCGATGCCCGAGTGGAGCGGTGGAGGTCCGACAAGGCCTAGGCAGCGGAGTGGAACATCAGCGTTGATCTTGGACTACGCAGATACAGAGCAAGCAGAGACGGAGCGAGAAAATCACGGCTCCGAATGGGTTTTTTTGTGTTGGACGTGAGTGTCGGAGGCGTATGTCTGCACGTCCGCAACCCCCCCCCCCCCCCCCCCCCCCCCTTTGCTTCCAGGCACGACGTTGGATGATCTAACGTGTCATGACAATGTGGTCCGGACATTTGCGGAAGTTTTGTTGCACTGCGTTGGGAGTTGTCATAGCTAAGATAGGCGGCTCGATTGTGGGGCCATGGGACCATTACACTGGCACACATTAACAATTTAAACCAGAGAATATTTACAAATACATATGTTCAATTTAGTCTCCCATAACATCTCAACAAGCAACTCTGTTCTAAACCATTCAAAAAGAAAAAAAACCCTGTTCTAGAGCTTGGTGCCGTAAGCCGCAACATGTCTTTGCCCCTCGCGTATGATGTCCCCGGGCCTATGAACCAGGAGGTCCTTCGAACCGTATGTAGTCGTACATGACCCCTAGGAATATGCTGTTGGCCCTCGTCTGCGTGAGGTGGATGGTGTTGTCGCCTTCCTGGAGCAGTCTCCCGCTGATAGGGAACTCGAAGCTCCACTGCGTGCCGTGGTCGCCGTGCCTCGCGATCGCATTGCCGTCGCCGAACGCCGGCGTCCCGAAGACCCCCACACGCCTCGTCGCCCCGTTCACCTGGACCTGCAGCCTCGCCGCGTGAGCGGCCGCGAGGGCCACGCGCAAGGTGTAGGTGCCGCCAGGCACGACGCGGCCCAGGTGGAACCGGACCTGCCGCGTCGTCGGCACGATGTCGTCGCCGACCTTTCTGCACGACAGATTAACGCCGATCAGTACCTGTGCCGTCTTGGCTTGGACTAAAGTGGAAATGGACCCATATGGATGTGTCTTACCTTGTGACATGTGCGAAGTACCAGTCCTTGGAGTGGTGGCTTTCGCCGACGGTGTAGACGAGATCGTCCGTCGGGTACAGTTGGGCGTACCTTTCCCACAGCCCGTACTGCCTGTACCTGTCTTTGTTCTGGAAGAGCTTGTTGAGGTACTTCGCCTCGGGGTCAGGGACAAACATCTCCGCCGCGCTCCGGTCAGGAACGCCGATCTCCCACAGTGTCGGCCCTGATCTCGGAGCCTCGTACAAAAGATCGCCGAGGTTGATTGCACCGCCTGTTTCAAGGTTGAAAATCGAACAAACTATCATCAGCAAAACAGTACAGAGTTACTGATCAATGCCAAATCAAATTTGCAGAAACCGATACAGTAACTTTATCTAGCAGCACTAACCGGGTGTTACGGTGACGCGGGTGGTGTTCAAGTAATCGCCGAGAACCCCAGGAACCCACGCGTAGAGGTTGTACTCCCCCGCCCGGACGTTGTCAATGGTGAACTCGCCGGAAGTGTTCGACGCCGTCGTCCAGAACTGGTAGCCCTTGCTCTGCGTCGCCCATGAGCCAGGCTGCCCGGGCGCGGCCAGGCCTACGTAAGCTGCCCGAGCAGGCATGTTATCCCTGCTCACGTACTTGTCCCTTACGAGCAATCGGCCGGTGACGGAGCCTCTCTCGCCGGCCTTGTGGAAGTCCGGCGACTCCGGGAAGCTGTAGGGCCACTTCTTCGCCTCAGCCTGGGCCGTCGCCTTGGCGTCCTCCCAGAGCGCCCGCGGGTCTACCTTCTCCGAGTTTGAGTTGAGGTAGACGAACACGGGGCCCATGACCTTCTTCCACTGCTCGCCGTCCCCGATGCGCGCCACGATGTCGTCCCCGACGTAGTGCGTCCCATGGAACACGCTCATGCAGGTCGGTCCGACGTGCGAGGTGAGGTCGCGCTTGAGCGGCCCGCCGCTCTTGAACTCGCTGCTGGGGGTGACGACCCAGAACCCGACGTGGCTCGGCTGGCCGCTGCTAGTGCTGACCCACCCGTGCACCTTGTTGTCCTTGGTGTCCAGCGTGTACTGGTACTTGTCGTCCACCTCCCCCTTGAACTGCGGCTCCGACGGGTCGACCAGCAGCACCGCCTCCTTGTACGCCAGCGGGGAGCTACGGGGCGACTCCCGGTCGGCCGCCCGCGGCATGTACCGCTGTACGTCGTCCGAGACGGCCATGTAGTTGAATCTCTCCGTGTTGAGCTTGAAGGCGAGCCGCGCCAGGCTGATGTCGATGGCCGGCGTGTCGGCGCCGTGCTCCAGGATGGCGTAGCTGTAGAACCCGGAGCTGCCCTTGAGCATCACCAGCCTCTTGTCGAAGTTGAGCCGGACGCCGCTCCGACGTCCCGGGCTGTACGTGCTCCGGAACGACAGCTCCACCTGGTCGTCGCTCTGCGTTACCACCCTGAACTCCGAACCATCCAGCCTACGTACATACACAATGTATAGATTGAGTTTCTAGCTTAGTATTTGCACTTTAATTAATTTACAGGCGTGTAGTTATCAGCGTTCACGTACGTGTTGAGCAGGCCTCGTTGGTCGGAGCCGGGGATGTTCCACACCATATCCCAGTACCTGCACGAAGTTTTTCACAAATCACAGATGATTTAATCAAGTTAATACGAATGTGCATCCATCTATAGACATAAGCAAGCATGAAGCATGCACTAACCCGCCAGTGTTTCTGCTTCTGGTGGAGTGCAGGAGGTTCGTCCGATCCCCGCCGTAGCGGACGCCGGTGATGTGGCCCCCGGGCCTCGACAGCGTCACCTGCACCAGGCCGTTGTCCACCACCACCTGCACACGTACGTAATTGGTATGTAAGTAATATACGTATATACGGAGTCGTATGCATATATGTACATCGATTACATGCTTGATTGCATGTGGCAAAAAAAAAAGTCGAGATATAATTAACATGCAGGTACTTTGAAAAGAAAAAAAATGCAGATAACACGGCTAGCTGTCAGAAGCCTCTCACATACGAATCCGATCCATGAACGCGAGGCAACAACGAGCAAGTAGCTAGCCATGCCAGATATGCGTACCTGTCTACCATCCACGCGCAGCGTAACGCCGCCGCGGGATCCCGACGATGGCGCCGCCGACACGGTGGCGACCTGCAGCATCAACGACACGGCGACGGCGAGCAGGATCAAGCGCGCCGTCGTTGCCATCGTGAGGTGTCAAGTTCGTGCGCCGTCGCCGGGTCGATTCAACTGATGAGCTGCACGTGCGCGATACCGCGATGCCGAGAGTCGATTCAACTGATTGCTCGTACGTAGCTCATGATTTCTGTTTCATATATACTAGTACGGCCTGGGCGCCGAACTAGTGCGGGACCGAACCGGACTGCAATACTTTTCTATTTTCAGCGTGGAACGGACGGGCTGCGATTTAGTTTTTATTTTCTGTTTAAAATAAAATCAAAGAATCAGAAGATCTATTATTTTTTCAAGAACAAGCAACGCCGCGTTGCTCATCATTATGATTAAGAAGAGAAAGGGTCATATACAAAGGATGAAAACTTTCAAAAATAATATACAAGGATGAAGGAGGGCTAGAACATACTCAAGCCCCACCAACAGCGACACACACAACAGAACCGCCACCAGAATCTAAGGCTACTCTCTGAAGCCTGCCTCTTTGCTCTTGGCCCTCCTCCAGAGTTGTAACCCATCCTAAGAGCATCTCCAACAGACGCCCAATGAAGCCGCATGCTAATTTTTTTTACAGTATCAAAATAGCGTTTTAACGTGTCGAATGACCGAGTATCTCCAGCAGACGCCTAAAAATATACAGCCCAGCTAGCAACATTAGCATCTTCAACAGGCGCCCAAAATTAGCCACGTGCGCATGTACCTAGCTCGCTGCCTATGGCCTGCTTGCCGCCGTAGCCGCGCTCCGCCCCGCCGTGGCCTGCTCGCCCCGCCGTAGTCGTGGCCGCGGCCCGCCCCGCCCCGCAACCGCCGTGGCCGTGGTCACGCCCACGCCCCGCCCGCGCCCTTCAGCCCGTGACCGTGGCCGCGGCCCGCCCCGCTCGGCCACCGTCGTGGCCGTGGCCGCGCCTGGGCTCGTCCCCGCCCCCGCCGCCGTGGCCGTGGCCGCGGCCCGCCCCGCCCCGCCATCGTCGTGGCCGTTGAGAGAGTCCTGGATTAGGGGGTCCTCGGACAGCCGGACTATATCCCTTGGCCGGACTGTTGGATTATGAATATACAAGATTGAAGACTTCGTCCCGTGTCCGGATGGGACTCTCCTTTGCGTGGAAGGCAAACTTGGCGATTCGGATATGTAGATCTCCTCCCATGTAACCGACTCTGTGTAACCCTAGCTCCCTCCGATGTCTATATAAACTGGAGGGTTTAGTGCGTAGGACAACAACAATCATACCATAGGCTAGCTTCTAGGGTTTAGCCTCTCCGATCTCGTGGTAGATCAACTCTTGTAATACTCATATCATCAAGATCAATCAAGTAGGAAGTAGGGTATTACCTTCATCGAGTGGGCCCAAACCTGGGTAAACATTGTGTCCCCCGCCTCCTATTACCATCCGTGTTAGACGCCCAGTTCGGGACCCCCTACCCGAGATCCGCCGGTTTTGACACCAACATTGCTGCTTTCATTGAGAGTTCCACTGTGCCATCACAATCAAGGCTTGATGGCTCCTTCGATCATCGGCAACGATGCAATCCAAGGTGAGGTTTTCCTCCCTGGATAGATCTTCGTATTCGGCGGCTTTGTACTGCGGGCCAACTCACTTGGCCATCTGCAGCAGATCGAGAGCTACGCCCCTGGCCATCAGGTC
Source organism: Triticum aestivum (assembly GCF_018294505.1). Taxonomy (NCBI): domain Eukaryota; kingdom Viridiplantae; phylum Streptophyta; class Magnoliopsida; order Poales; family Poaceae; genus Triticum; species Triticum aestivum. Next base: position 79,983,726 of record NC_057809.1, read on the forward strand.
AGGTTTGGAAGCTTGAACTATACCGCCGACATCCGCGGAGACTTGATCTTCGACGGATTCGAACCCATGTCAGGTACGCCGCACAGTCATGATGAGCATGATTTAACTCTGCCATCGGATAGTGTTCGGGAGATCACACCTGTAACTACTCCGACCCTCAATCCGGAAGAGATCGCGCCATCCGAGGACGGGTGGATGGACCCCGCCACGGAGGCCACACACTCAGCGGCGATAGAGCCGAATACTGACTCCACCTCCTATGAGACCTGTGTTGCCGGACACTCGGATTCGTCCTCGGCCACAGACCCCGAACCGCTCGTGTCCGTGCCCATTCAATCTGATTGGACACCGATCATGGAGTTCACCTCCGCGGATATCTTTCAGCACTCGTCCCTAGGCGACATGCTAAACTCATTACGGTCTCTCTCCTTGTCAGGAGACCCTTGGCCGAACTATGTCCGGCTCGAGTAGGAAGCGGACGGCGAAGAAATTCGTTCCCCACCCACCACCCATTTAATAGCCACTGTCGACGACCTAACCGACATGCTCGACTTCGACTCCGAAGGCATCGACGGTATGGACGACGATGCGGGAGACAAACAAGAACCACCGCCCACAGGGCGTTGGACGGCCACCTCATCGTATGATATATACATGGTGGACACCCCTAAAGAAAGCGATGGCAACAAGGCAACGGAGGATAATCCCCCCGAGAAGCAATCCAAGAACCCGCGTCATCGGCGCCGCTCTAAGCCCCGCCATAGCAAAAACAGTGATACCGGCACAGCAGACAATAACGCTGCAAATAGTGCCGAAGAGGAAGACAATCCCCTCCAGCCAGGCTTTGAGCAGGAGGATGGGCAAGCCAGCCCCAAGGAACAGGCAGCAGACGGAGAATTAGAGGATGACAATTACATGCCTCTCTCCGCAGACGAGGTGAGCCTCGGCGACGAAGAATTTATCATGCCTGAGGATCCCGTCGAGCAGGAGCGCTTCAAGCGCCGGCTTATTGCCACAGCAAAAAGCCTGAAGAAAAAGCAACAACAACTTCAAGCTAAGCAAGATCTGCTAGCAGATAGATGGACTGAAGTCCTGGCAGCCGAGGAACACGAACTCGAGCGCCCAATCAAAAGTTTCCCAAAGCGCATGTTGCTACCCCAGCTTGAAGAGGAAGCATTAAGGCCCGCGCTTCCAGCGTATGATGCGGCAGACCGGCCACCTAGTGGCCGCGACAAAGTGGCATATAAGCCCAAAGTCCAGCCCGCACCCCGCTGCCAGTCAAACAAAAACAGCAAGGCCCAGGGTAACACGCAGGACCTGCGAGACGCATTGGAAAACAAAGCAGGACACAAAAGATCGATCTTTGGATCACGATGGCGTGCCCCAACACATGACGACGACCGTCATGCCGGATATACCAAAAACAAACCCGGCCGGGCCGAACACAGCAGAGAAGACTCATACGAACTGCGTCGTGACATAGCCTGACATAGAAGTGCCGCACACCCCCTATGCTTCACTGATGAGGTAATGGATCATGAATTCCCAGAAGGGTTCAAACCCGTGAATATTGAATCATACGATGGTACTACTGACCCCACGGTATGGATAGAGGATTTCCTCCTCCACATTCACATGGCTCGAGGGGATGATCTACACGCCATCAAGTACCTCCCGTTAAAACGCAAAGGACCAACTCGACATTGGCTAAATAGCTTGCCAGCAAACTCCATCGAAAGTTGGGAGAACCCGGCAGACGCATTCCTGGACAACTTCCAGGGCACTTACGTGCGACTATCGGATGCTGATGATTTAAGCCACATAACACAACAACCCGGAGAGTCAGCCAGGAAATCTTGGACTCGGTTCCTAACCAAAAAGAACCAAATTGTGGACCGTCCGGATGCCGAAGCCGTAGCGGCCTTTAAACATAACATCTGTGACGAGTGGCTCGCCAGACATCTCGGCCAAGAGAAGCCAAAGTCCATGGCAGCCCTCACAACACTCATGACCCGCTTCTGCGCGGGCGAGGATAGCTGGTTGGCCCGTAGCAACAACACAGCAAGCAACCCTGGCACATCGGAGGCCAGAGCAGCAATGGGGCCAAGAGAAGCCAAAGTCCATGGCAGCCCTCGCAACACTCATGACCCGCTTCTGCGCGGGCGAGGATAGCTGGTTGGCCCGTAGCAACAACACAACAAGCAACCCTGGCATATCGAAGGCCAGAGACAGCAACGGCAAGCCACGTCGCAACAGATACAAGCGCCGCAACAACGGCAATAACGTCGAAGACACGACAGTCAATGCCGGATTCAGTGGCTCTAAATCTGGTCAGCGGAAAAAGGCGTTCAAAAGAAACAATCCGGGCCCATCCAGTTTGGACCGCATACTCGACCGCTTGTGTCAAATTCACGGCACCCCTGATAAGCCAGCCAACCACACCAACAGAGAATGCTGGGTGTTCCAACAGGCTGGCAAGTTGAATGCCGAAAGCAAGGAAAAGGGGCTGCATAGCAACGACGAGGAGGAGCCCCGGCCGCCGAACACAGGGGGACAGAAGAAATTTCCTCCCTAAGTGAAAACGGTGAACATGATATACGCAACCCATATCCCCAAGTGGGAATGAAAGCATGCACTCAGGGATGTCTACGCGATGGAGCCAGTCGCCCCGAAGTTCAATCCATGGTCTTCTTGTCCGATCACTTTTGATCGCAGGGACCACCCCAATAGTATCCGTTATGGCGGTTCTGCCACATTGGTCCTCGATCCTATCATTGACGGATTCCACCTCACTCGATTCCTTATGGACGGTGGCAGCAGCCTGAACTTGCTTTATCAGGATACGGTGCGCAAAATGGGTATCGACCCCTTGAGGATCAAACCCACAAAAACCACCTTCAAAGGTGTCATACCAGGTGTAGAGGCCTGCTGTATGGGCTCAATCACACTGGAAGTGGTCTTCGGATCTCCGGATAACTTCCGAAGCGAAGAGTTAATCTTCGATATCTTCCCCTTCCGCAGTGGCTATCACGCATTACTCGGATGAACGCATTCGCTAGATTCAATGCGGTACCGCATTATGCATACCTCAAGCTCAAAATGCCAGGACCTCGCAGGGTTATAACAGTTAACGGAAGCACATAATGCTCGCTCCGCACGGAGGAGCACACTGCGGCCCTTGCAGCAGAAATACAAAGCAGCCTTTTGAGGCAAACAACCAGTTCGGCGACAAGGTCCATAGACACATTCAAGCGAGTCCGCAATAACCTGCAATAAAATCCCCAGGCGCGTTCAGAGCTCGCCTAGCAATTCGACCTCCGTCCTAGTCCTAGTCAAGCGACGAAATTTACGCCGTGCGTACATAACTACGCACTAAAGATACCATGGGTATAGGCGGAGGCACGGCTATGGCACGTCCCACAACGCGGTTCAACCGCCTGAGGACCAGTATATCTATATCATTCTCTTCCTTTCAGGACCCTATTCTCTGGAGGCCCTCTCCGATAGCTAGATCATCGGACCCATTACGGGAGGGAAGCACCAAGGGAGCAAGAAGCTTTGACGTACAAGGGAATACCCAGGTGGTTTCTCATACCGATCGTTATACCTATTTTACTTACCCGTACGCAGCTCGCCCTTAGATCGGACATGTCATATAGTCCTATTTTTTGCTTATTGTACTACTTATACACATACGCTTTGACGTATCCTATAAATAACAATGCACAACGTCAGCTTATTATTACATTTCTTCCCGGCACATAACACGGCAAGAAAAGTCCGAACACTTTCGACAGTGCGGCACCCCGAACTTATATCATTATATGCATCAGCTACGAATCATGTCTTGGGTCAATAGTTGGGTTTGCCCGGCTCCCATGTTTTGGTGCCTTACGTTCCGCTATATCAGCTAAGGTAGCACTAGAAGAACTACTGCGATTGTGTCCCGGTTCTTCCGGACGAGCACCTCAGTAGAGAAAGCCGAAAACTGACTGTCATGATGCGGCGAGAGCTGGTCACTGTTCAAGAGGTCCCAAATCCCTAAAGATTTTTCCCACTTCAGGCGAGGAGTCGGCCTTGTCCGATTTAGGCGTTCATAGCACCCCAAGTTCGGCCTTCCGAATACTAGGGGCTTCGCCAAAATTTAAAATTGTAGACTTCTATGGCTAAGTGACAATGATAAAGCCTTATAGTCTGATTGCCTGGTTCGTTGTGCTGAACACCTCCTTCGAACGACCCAAAACTGGGATAAAGAGTGATCAGATTTATCTCGAACACCTCAGTACTAGCTACATGGGGGCAGAAGCCGACGACTGGCCAACTCTCAGATTTTATAAACAGCCACACGGAAGGTAATATTTTAAATCAACAAGTGTTATATATCGCAAACGAACTCATTTTCATATTACAGGATCACATGAGTACATTCATTCAAATATTACATCCTTAGAACATTCCTCTGCCACAAGAAGGGCACCCTTCAGGACGCTGTCATAATAATTTTCAGGGCGGCGATGCTCCTTGCCCTCCGGCAGCCCCTCCTTCACCAGCTTCTCGGCGTCCATCTTCGCCCAGTGCACTTTTGCTCAGGCAAAAGCCCTGCGCACAACCTCAATGCAGACGGACCGCTTTATGACTTCAAGCCGTGGGCAGGCATTCACAAGCCGCCTCACCAGGCCGAAGTAGCTGCCAGGCAGGGGCTCGCCAGGCCACATCCGAACTATGAGGCCCTTCATGCCCTGTTCGGTCGCCTTGTGGAGCTCGACCAATTGCTTCAACTGGTCGCTCAAGGGCATCGGATGTTTGGTCCCAGTATACTGAGACCAGAACAACTTCTCCGTCGAGCTCCCTTCTTCGGCGCGGTAAAATTCCGCGGCATCGGATACACTGCAGGGAAGATCTGCAAACGCTCCTGGAGAGCTCCGAACTCGGGTAAGTAAAAGGAAAGTTTCCTTCACATGCTTGCTTTGCATAATGAATCCCTTACCCGCCGCTATCTTCTGGACCGCCTGAAGCTCCTGGAGGGCCTTGTGGGCTTCGGCCTTGGCATTTTTGCGCTCTCAAGGGCCTTCGCAAGCTTAGACCCTTGCGTCTTAGAGTCACGCTCCAAGGACTCGTATTTTTTGACGAAATCCTGGAGCTCTCGCTGCACCTCGCCGACTCGAGCTTCTTGCTTCTCGCGCTCGGTGCGCTCCTTGGCCGCTTTGTCTTCGGCCTCGGACAGCGCCTCCTTCAGGGCCGCCACTTCGGTCATGGTCCCTAGCAAAATTCATGATGATCCTATGACTTAGCAACCACATTCCTTTTTATTCTTTATCAATATACGGACGGGTATTACTTACCTTTGTTCTCTTCGAGCTGCCTCTTGGTAAGGTCGAGCTCTTTTTCGGACCGCTCAAGGACCCGCTTCAGTGCGGAGACCTCCGCAGTGTGAGCGGCAGCGGCCAGCAGCGAAGCCTGCTTATTCACATAAGACACATTCTGATTAGACTCCTGTGATTATTATTTGATCCTCTGTTCGGCCTTTCTTTGCGAACGCCAAACAGAGCATCAGGGGCTACTGTCTATGCTATAGAATTTTCTTATAAATAGATTACTTACCTCAAAGCCTGTTAAGAGGCTGGCATAGGCTTCAGTGAGTGCGCTTTTAGTGGACTGAACCTTCTCTACCACCGCACTCATAACAGTGCGGTGCTCTTCGTCAGTGGAAGCGCCACGAAGCGCTTCTAGCAAGTTGTCCGGTGCCTATGGATGGACAGAGGCCATCGGCACAGACGGGTCGCCCCCTTTGTGATGGGTCGCCCGACAGAGTCCGGAACCACGGGAGGTTCCGGCACAGTATTCGGCCGGGGGCCGAACTTGCTGCCCCCGTCCTTAGGGCCCACGGGAGCCTTGCCTCCCATGCGCCCGGCGTCTGGGAGGTCGCCTTGGGGTGCCCCTAGAACTACCTTCCCTTGGCTTGGTGCCCTTTGGGACAACACCTCGGCGTCGTCCGTAGGGCGGGGGGAGGAGGTGGTCGGAAGCGAAACACTGTTCATCTCCGACAGGCCCAGAGACCCATCCGAAGAGGATACGTCGAGACGATCCTTGGGTGGGCTGCATGATCATGTTCGGCATGATAAGAAACAATGAAACAAAATATACCAGAACTGTTATGGTATCTGGATACTTACGACTTCGCGAGGGGCTTGTCCCTGGGCAACCACTCCTCGTCATTGAATGCGGCAGTGGTGGAATGGTCCGGAAGGAGGGCTCTTCCCTTCTTGGACCCTTCGGCTTCCCTGGATGGGGCGGCCTTCCTTTTCTTATCCCCCCGGCTGGATGGGGAGAATTTTCCTCTTCCTCCTCCTCGTCTTCGTGGGAGGAGGGCGTCTCGGTGTTATCGGACGACGATTTCGATACAACCTTGTGCCGAAGACCTTTCCTGGTCCCCGTGGCCTTCTTCTTGGCCTTCTTCTCCGGCGCCTCATAGGGCGCCGGAACTAGCATCTCCATCAGGAGATTACTTGTTGGATCTTCGGGCAGCGGGGCCAGACAGTCGATCCGCTCCGCTATCGCGACCCATTCCTGTCAAAAAATGTGGAGGCTCAGATCCCTCACATAATTATACTAGGGAAAGAAACACCTTCATGAGATATAAGGAGCTTACCGGATTAGCAGGGCACTTTTTGCTGAGTCCGCGGTCCTCGGTAAGGGAAGGAGGAACCTCGACAGACTTGAACAGCACCCTCCAGATGTCCTGGTGCATCATGTCGAAGATCTCTCGTAGCGTCTGGTGCTTTGCCGAGTCGAACTCCCACATATTGAATGCCCGTCTTTGACACGGGAGAATCCAGTGGAAGAGCATGACCTGGACCACGTTGACAAGCTTGATTTTCTTACTTATCATGTTTTTAACGCAGTTCTGGAGTCCGGTCAGCTCCACTGATGAACCCCAAGACAAGCCCTTCTCTTTCCAGGAGGTGAGCCGCATGGGGATGCCGGATCGGAATTAGGGGGGCCCCTCCCAGTTGATGTCGTGCGGCTCGGTGATGTAGAACCACCCCAATTTCCATCCCTTTATGGTCTCCACATAGGAGCCTTCGAGCCAGGTGACGTTGGGCATTTTTTTCCACCATGGCGCCTCCGCACTTCGCTTGCTGGCCGACCACCACCTTTGGTTTAACATTTAAGGTCTTCAGCCACAGGCCGAAGTGGGGCTTGATGCGGAGGAAGGCCTCGCACACGACGATAAACGCCGAGATGTTGAGGATGAAATTGGGGGCCAGATCATGGAAGTCCAGCCCGTAGTAGAATATGAGCCCGCGAACGAATGGGTGGAGGGGAAATCCCAGCCCACGGACGAAATGGGTAAGGAATACAGCCCTTTCGTGGGGCTCGAGGGTAGGAACAATCTGCCCCGTGCGTGGGAGCCGGTGCGCAATATCTGCGGCCAGGTATCCGGCTTCCCGGAGCTTCGTGATGTGCTCCTCCGTGACAGAGGAAGCCATCCACTTGCCTCCCGCTCCGGACATGTTCGGAGTGTTTTTGCGGAGAAAGATGAGAACTTGGGCGTTGGAGCTCGAGTGCGCGAGAATGGATGGGCAGGGAGGAAGAAGGCGTGGGTAAAAAAGATGAGTACTTATCCCTTTATAAGGGCGGAAGAAACTATGCGCCTCCCCACTTGCTTGGTAAAACTCGCTTATTCCCAAGTGTCGTGATTGATGGCGCGGTTGGGTTACCCACACTCGTATTGATGAGAATCCCGTGATAAGGGGACATGATCTCTGCTTCGACAAGACGTGCCAAGAAAACCGCCTCGCAATATGTGCAGTAGCTGGTTGAGAAAAACGGCTCGAATAATAACCGAAGCCATGGCATGATCTCACATTATGAAAAGTTGTCAGCAGATTAGATTTGTGGAAATATTATACTCTCTACGGTGGTATGTGGAATTTGTTTTGCAGAGTCAGACACTATCCTCGTGTTCAAAATCTTCTATGGAGTATTCGGGAGAGGAACACGCCTTGCAATGCCGAAGACAATCTGCGCGCCGGACTTATTGTCATTGAAGCCTGGTTCAGGGGCTACTGTGGGAGTCCTGGATTAGGGGGTCCTCGGACAGCTGGACTATATCCCTTGGCCGGACTGTTGGACTATGAAGATATAATATTGAAGACTTCGTCCCGTGTCCGGGTGGGACTCTCCTTTGCGTGGAAGGCAAGCTTGGCGATTCGGATATGTAGATCTCCTCCCTTGTAACCGACTCTGTGTAACCCTGGCTCCCTTCGGTGTCTATATAAACTGGAGGGTTTAGTCCGTAGGACAACAACAATCATACCATAGGCTAGCTTCTAGGGTTTAGCCTCTCCGATCTCGTGGTAGATCAACTCTTGTAATACTCATATCATCAAGATCAATCAAGCAGGAAGTAGGGTATTACCTCCATCGAGAGGGCCCCAACCTGGGTAAACATTGTGTCCCCCGCCTCCTGTTATCATCCGCCTTAGACGCACAGTTCGGGACCCCCTACCCGAGATCCGGCGGTTTTGACACCGACAACCGTGGCCGCGGCCGTGGCCCGCCCCGCCGTGGTCGTGGTCGTGGCCGTGGCCGCGCCTGGGCTCGTCCCCGCCCCCGCCGCCGTGGCCGTGTCCTGGGCCCACCCCACCCCGCTGCCGTGGCCGTGGCCACGCCCGCGCCTGAGCTCGTCCCTGTCCCGCCGCCGCCGTGGCCGTGGTTGTGCATGCGAGGAGGCCGGCGGCGGACGCACGCAAGAGGACGACGGCGAGCGCACACGAGGAGGCCGACGGCGGCTGCGGGCGCATGGGGCACTTTTCACGTGCGTGAGAAGTTCAGCGCGCTGGAGCTCACGCGCTAAATATACGGCTCGCGATTCAGTTTCGTCTGGCGCGCTGATCACTTTTTACATTGTGCTCTATTATGCAGCGTCCGCTGGAGTGCTGTTTTCAACTCCGGGCGCACTAAACGCGCTGATCACTTTTTATATTGGGCGTCTGTTGGAGATGCTCTCAGGAGTTACGCTGCAACCACAATTTTCGAAGACCAACGATCAAGATAGAAGTAAGATCATTGGCCCTCCAGTGACCGAAACCTCTGCAGGAGGAGCACCACCATTGTCTGACCGAAACATGAGCAGCTAGGTTAAGCTGATTCAAACATAATATAAATTGCATCGAGATTCCGAGACCAAAAAACGACCACTCCTGCTGTCAGGACGAGCCGCCAACGTGCCGCTGTCGCCGCTTTCTTACCGGAGCCGGCTTGACCTTGTCTATGACAGCCGGAAAGTTTTTGTGCACGTGCCCCTAAAAACTAGTGCGCACCTATAATTGTCGCCATTAAACCCTTACATAGATATGAAACACCTCACATGAAATCTCACCACATGAGGAGAAATGGTAGCATCACTGCTCCAAAGATACGGCAGGGACTGCGATTTAGTTAGTCACTAGCAAATATGTCCGTTGGTTGCAAGTTGCAATGGATGAAAAAAAATTCACATGTTCCTGATCATTTGCGCCTATGAGTAATTCTAGAGTAGCACAGGGACTCCAGGGAGGGAGGCACGTGGAGAAATGGTTAGCCACAACTTGAGTTGGTGGCGCCCCCTTTCCAATCAACGACAGCACTATATTTTTCAAATAATGATGGCGTTAACATATTTGGTACAATAGCTTTGTAAGAATATTACCGATGTGGGACTTTTATTATACGCCACAAATATGCGGGCCCAGTTGTACTGTCTAGTTGGTAGCTAGTAGTGGCATTGCATTTGTTAGGACGCCATAGGTAATTTGTCTCTCACAGGTCTCTGTCAGCGCCGACCTTGCAGCTGCTTCGCCGTCTCTTAGGTCGCCGCCCCCCGGCACCGTCTAGCAGGTCGCCGCCAGCGCCCCCGCCGCCCCTCCCCCCGCCCCCGCTGGCGCCGCCTCTACAGCTGCTTCGTCGTCTCGCAGGTCGCCTCCCCCGCCACCATCTCGCAGGTCTCCGCCATCCTCGAAGCCCTCTAGCGCCGTCGGAGCTTCCTTTGCTGGTGAGCACCCACCTCCCCATCCTTCGCTGCCGATTCACACTGATCTAGGTTTAGGTTTAGTCCTTGATATTTTTATTTTTAATGCTACAAAATTTAGTTGCTGCAATACTTCACTTTTAGATATATTTTTGGTATCTACATGATCACCTTTAATCATATTTTCCATAAATTTATATCATTGCTTAGCAGCTTAGTTCTTACTGTGCGACCTTCATAGAAGAAAATGCCATATGCGGAAAAAATTCAAAAAAATAGGGAAACCATATGAGGAAAACATTCAGAAAAATATAGAGTACTTCTCTAGATATGAATGTCATGTGTTTGTATGTGTAGAAACTGCCATGTATGTATGGCAGTGCGAGGTAATTTGAATAGATCGATGGATAATTTGCTCTGGTGTACATTTGCTTGTATGGCAGTGCTAGGTAATTTGTATATGTAGAAACGATAATTAGGAGTTTGAATAGATGGAAACTGCCATGTGTAGAAATTGCAATTTGAATAGATATATCAATGGATAATTTGTCCTAGTGTACATTTATTTGTATGGCAGTGCTAGGCAATTTGAATAGATCAACGGATAATTTGCTCTAGTGTACATTTGTAAAAATGCCATGTGTAGCATATGTTGAATTACTTTGTCATGGTATACTCATTTGTAAAAATGCCATGTATTCTTGATCATAATATGGCTAGTGTGCATTTGTAAAAAATGACATATGTATATGCATTAGATGGTAGTTCATCATCTCTAGTTTATATCACTAGTATCCTGACTTGTTATTATCTTATAGTTGCAGCCAATGAGTACCTGGAACAGCCACTACCGGTCCTCGTGCAACTTCGCGGCATATGCTGACGTCGACAAAGACAAAGCGAGCACCAACCAGGTAAGATTACAAAAACATGCATGAGCATTGCAAACACACACACACACGTATATATATATATATATATATATATATATATATATATATATATATATATATATATATCCATTATTTATTAATAATTTCATACATTTGACTTGCCAGGAATACGTACGGGATCCGCCTCTAGCACCCTTCGAGCAGTAGCCATGTGACATCGACATGCTCAACCGTGAGCTTGTCGTGTCACATGAGAGTACAATCAAGGCCCTCAGGGGATTGAATGAACCCTTGCGGAAGGAGAGAGGTCAACTATCGATGATAATGCTGATTTCTACGATAAGATACTTAAGATGAACGACCAGAAGGATGAACTGGTCCGCGAGACGGATCAGCTGCATAAGGACATACAACTCCTAAGGGCTGAGAGGATTCAACTAAAGACTGAAAAAGCTGATACGTCTCCATCGTATCTACTTTTCCAAACACTTTTGACCTTGTTTTGGACTCTAACTTGCATGATTTGAATGGAACTAACCCGGACTGATGCTGTTTTCAGTAGAATTGTCATGGTGTTATTTTTGTGCAGAAATAAAAGTTCTCGGAATGACCTGAAACTTCACGGAGAATATTTTTGGAATTTATAAAAAATACTAGCGAAAGAATCAACACCAGGGGGCCCACACCCTATCCACGAGCCCCTGAGGCTCCACCCACGTCAACTCCAACTCTATATATTCACGTTCGGGGAGAAAAAAATTAGAGAGAAGGATTCATCGCGTTTTACGATACGGAGCCACCGCCAAGCCCTAATCTATCTCGGGAGGGTTGATCTGGAGTCTGTTCAGGACCCTCACGGAGAATGCAGGCCTCATCGATTTCCTCCACTACCAGCGCAAACAGTATCCCCTACTCACTAATATTTTCGTGCATTTTTTTTACTTTCATGCTAAGAAATCATCACCTTCAGTGGAATTTCACTTATATGATGAGGTTAAGGAGATGCCACTATATGATTTTTGCCGGATCTGTAAGATACCCTTTAGGGGCAGCATAGAGGAACCACATCGTAATGATGTGGAGGGGTTTATTGATACAATTGTTGTAGGGGAAGCGAGAAAGTTTCCGATGCAAGAATTACTAGCATATATTTTCCTGTTACTTTGCAATATTTGCTAGTAGATGCTTAATTGGTCGCGGGAGCAGTGAAAATCTCAGTGCCCCTGATATTGTTATTTTGCGCCATGCTTTGTTTCGTGATACCACTTTCAGTTTAGGTGTTATTGTTGCTAAACGATTAAATCTGAAACGTACAAAGGGCCCCATCTCCGGAGGCATCTTTGCTTCGCGCCTTGTTGCACATTTTAGGATACCTATTAGGCATTATGAGAAAGAGGAAAAGTTACTGCCCCCTATTTTTCTAGATTATAAGAGTATGGTAGCACATGATTTTATTGTTAAATATAAAAAGAAGATGCTTAAGTATAAATTGATATTTGATAAAAATTACTGTGAGATTATTACCTTGCCTTCACCCTCTTTGTTTAACATATTTTCAGGCATGTACCTCATTTTGCCGGAGGCTGTTCATGCATACTGGAGCCTGACACCAGCTCCAGAACCTGAGCCGGAGCCACCCCTTGACCCTTATTGACAGTCTGTTTATCAGTGGGATCCGGAGGAGATCGCCAACTAGTGGCACCCAGAGGACAGTCCTCCATACACCGGAGAGGGCAGCTTTGAGCCATGGCCATATACCAACTTAGGCCAAATAAAAGCCTAAGCTTGAGGGAGTACGTATTTCTCACCGACATTACATTCATGTTCACACACTCATTTCAGTTGTCGATGCTCATACTTTTTCATTGTACTATCCATGCTAGTTTATTTTCTTTTCCAGCATTCTTCTTGTGTGTTTGAAAAACCTTAAGAAAAACTAAAAATTAGTTGTAGCTTTTAGCTAGTTTACTTTCCATGCCTGTAGTAGTAATAACTAAAAGAAAACCTAAAAAGATTTCTCGTTCTTCTTTTTCTTGTTGGGAGCTTTCCCGTGTAAATAGTTTTGTTTCTTTTCTTTTCTTTGGGGGTCGAGAGAAGAAGACCATGATGAAAATGTTGAGTGGCTCTCATATGCATTATTGTTGATGGGGTGATATCCTCCCTTGAACGATTCGAGTGGCCTGACTTGGCACATGTTCACACATGTAGTTGAAACAAAATCAACATAGCCTCCATGATATTTATGTTTATGGTGGATTATATCCTACTCATGCTTGCACTTAGTGTTGATTAATTTTAATGCATGTTCATGACTGAGGGAGTCCTGGATTAGGGGGTGTCCGGATGGCAGGACTATACCTTCAGTCGGACTCCTGGACTATGAAGATACAAAATTGAAGACTCCGTCCCGTGTCCGGAAGGGACTTTCCTTGGCGTGGAAGGCAAGCTTGGCGATACGGATGTTCAGATCTCCTACCATTGTAACCGACTCTATGTAACCCTAACCCTCTCCGGTGTCTATATAAACCGGAGGGTTTTAGTCAGTAGGACAACATACACATCAACAATCATACCATAGGCTAGCTTCTAGGGTTTAGCCTCTCTGATCTTGTGGTAGATCTACTCTTGTACTACCCATATCATCAATATTAATCAAGCAGGACGTAGGGTTTTACCTCCATCGAGAGGGCCCGAACCTGGGTAAAACTTCGTGTCCCTTGCCTCCTGTTACCATCTGGCCTAGACGCACAGTTCGGGACCCCCTACCCGAGATCGGCCGGTTTTGACACCGACATTGGTGCTTTCATTGAGAGTTCCTCTGTGTCGTCGCCGTCAGGCCCGATGGCTCCTACGATCATCAATGGCGATGCAGTCCAGGGTGAGACCTTCCTCCCCGGACAGATCTTCGTCTTTGGCGGCTTCGCACTGTGGGCCAATTCGCTTGGCCATCTGGAGCAGATCAAAAGTTACGCCCTTGGCCGTCAGGTCAGATTTGGAAGTTTAACCTACACGACTGACATCCGCGGGGACTTGATCTTCGACGTATTCGAGCCACTGCCGAGCGCACCGCACTGTCACGATGAGCATGATCTAGCTCTGCCGCCAAACAGTGCCCCGGAGGCCGCACCCGCATCGGCTCCGACCCTTAGTTCAGAGCCAACCGCACCGATCGAGGATGTGCGGTTGGACGCCACCTCGGGGGCTGTGATCCCAATGGCGGTTGAGCCGAACACCAGCCCCGTACTCTGCAAGACTCGTGACTCCATGGAGCCGGATTCCTCTCCGGACTCCGAACCCTCCGCGCCCCTGCCAGTCGAATCCGATTGGGCACCGATCATGGAGCTCACTGCCGCAGACATCTTTCAGCACTCGCCTTTCGGCGATATCCTGAAGTCACCGAAGTCTCTCTCTTTATCAGGAGAGCCCTGGCCGGACTACGGTCAGCAAGTTTGGGGTACGGACGATGAAGAAATTCAAAACCCACCCACCACCCACTTTGTAGCCACTGTCGACGACTTAACCGACATGCTCGACTTCGACTCCGAAGACATCGACGGTATGGACGCCGATGAAGGAGATGATGAAGAACCAGCGCCTACTAGGCCCTGGAAAGCCACCTCCTCATATGACATATACATGGTGGACACCCCAAAAGAGGGAGAGGGCGATGGAACAACGGAGGATGGCCCCTCCAAGAAACAGCCCAAGCGCCGGCGTCAGCGGCGCCGCTCAAAATCCCGCCAACACAAAAATGGTGATTGCAGCACGGGAGATAATAATACTCCGGAGAGTGCCGAAGAAAACCCCCTCCAGCAAGGTTTAGCACAGGAGGATGGAGAAACCAGCCCTCATGAGAGAGCGGCAGACAGAGAGGTTGAGGACGATAATTATATGCCTCCCTCCGAAGACGAGGCAAGCCTCAACGACGACGAATTCGTCGTGCCAGAGGATCCCGTTGAGAAAAAGCGTTTCCAACGCAGGCTTATCGCCACGGCAAGAAGCCTCAAGAAAAAACAGCAACAGCTCAGAGCTGATCAAGATTTGCTGGTTGACAGATGGACTGAAGTCCTTGCGGCCGAAGAGCATAAACTCGAACGCCCCTCCAAGAGTTACCCAAAGCGCAAGTTGCTACCCCAATTAGAGGAGGAAGCACTTGATGCGGCCGAACGGCCACCTCGTGGACGCGACAAAGAGGCCTCCCGGCCCTCCACTCAAGCCGCACCCCGTACCAAGGCACGGGAATATGCACCGGACTTATGAGACATGTTGGAGGACAAGGCTAGGCAAACACGATCGATCTACGGATTGCATGGGCACCCCACGGCTCGAGACGGTTACCGTCATGCCGGCCACAAATTCGGCAGGGCCGAACACAATAGACAAAGCTCATTGGAGCTACGTCATGATATCGCCCAGTACAGAGGCGCCGCACACCCACTGTGCTTTACAGACGAAATAATGGATCATCAAATCCCCTAGGGTTTGAAACCCGTAAACATCGAATCATATGATGGCACAACAGACCCTGCGGTATGGATCGAGGATTATCTCCTTCATATCCACATGGCCCGCGGCGACGATTTTCACGCCATCAAATACCTCCCACTCAAGCTTAAAGGACCAGCTCGGCATTGGCTCAACAGCTTGCCAACAGGATCAATCAGTTGTTGGGAGGACCTAGAAGCCGCATTCCTCGACAATTTCCAGGGCACTTATGTGCGACCCCCAGACGCCAATGACCTAAGTCACGTAATCCAGCAGCCAGAGGAATCGGCCAGACAATTCTGGACACGGTTCCTAACAAAGAAAAATCAAATAGTCGATTGTCCGGACGCTGAGGCCCTAGTAGCCTTCAAGCACAATATCCGTGACGAGTGGCTGGCCCGGCACCTCGGACAGGAAAAGCCGAAATCTATGGCAGCACTCACGACACTCATGACCCGCTTTTGCACGGGAGAAGACAGCTGGCTCACTCATAGCAACAATATGACCAAGAACCCTGGTAGTTCGGACACCAGAGACATTAGTGGAAGGTCGCGTCGCAACAAGCAGAAGCGCCGCATTAACGGCGACAATACTGAGGATACGACAGTTAATGCTGGATTCAGAGGCTCTAAATCCGGTCAGCGGAAGAAGCCATTCAAAAGGAATCCTAGGGGCCCGTCCAGCTTGGACCGAATACTCGACCACTTGTGCCAAATACATGGCACCCCCGAAAAGCCGGCCAATCACACCAACAGGGATTGTTGGGTGTTCAAGCAGGCAGGCAAGTTAAGTGCCGACAATGAAGAAAAGGGGTTGCATAGCGATGACGACGAGGAGCCCCGGCCGCTGAACAACAATGGACAGGAGGGTTTTGCCCCACAAGTGCGGACGGTGAACATGATATATGCCACCCACGTCCCCAAAAGGGAGTGGAAGTGCGCGTTAAGGGACGTATACGCGGTAGAGCCAGTCGCCCCAAAGTTCAACCCATGGTCCTCCTGCCCGATCACCTTTGATCGAAGAGACAATCCCACTAGCATCCGTCATGGCAGATTTGCCTTATTGGTTCTAGACCCAATTATTGACGGATTTCATCTCACTAGAGTCCTCATGGACAGCGGCAGCAGCCTGAACCTGCTTTACTAGGATACAGTGCGAAAAATGGGCATCGATCCCTCGAGGATTAAGCCCACCAAAACGACCTTTAAAGGCGTAATACTAGGTGTAGAGGCCGACTGTACAGGCTCAGTCACACTTGAAGTGGTCTTTGGATCCCCGGATAATTTCCGAAGCGAGGAATTGATCTTCGACATAGTCCCATTCCGCAGTGGCTATCATGCACTGCTCGGATGAACCATATTCGCCAAATTCAATGCGGTACCGCACTATGCATACCTTAAGCTCAAGATGCCAGGCCCTCGTGGAGTAATTACGGTCAATGGAAACATCGAACGCTCCCTCCGAACGGAGGAGCACACGGCGGCCCTTGCAGCGGAAGTACAAAGCAGCCTCTCCAGGCAATTCTCCAGTCCGGCCATTAAATGTCCGGACACCGTCAAGCACGCCCGGAGTAACCTACAACAAGACCGCCTGGCACGTTCCGAGCAGGCGTAGCAATACGGCCCCAATCCCAACCCTAGCAAAAAGGCGACGCCAGTACTTCGCGTACATAATTACACTCTAGAAATACCATGGGCATAGGGGGAGGGGCACCATCACGGCACGCCCAAAACACAGCTTAAACCGCACCAGGGGCTGCCTATTTTTTGCTTTTCTCTTACTTCCAGGACTCTACTCTTCGGAAGGCCTGTTCGGCAGTTCAATTGCCGCACAAACGATGCAAGAACCAGGGAAGCAGACAAGCCATGCCGCATTACGGAAATCCCAGGTGGTCTCTATCATGAGAAGTATACCTGTTTCGCATACTATTCCGCAGCTTGCCCCTGGAGCAGACATGTTAAATAGTCCAACTTTTCGTTTATCGCATTACTTGTATCGTTCTGCTTTGATCGTAGCTATTTTTAATAAACAATGCATAGCTTTTGTCTATTTTTTACATTATCTTTTCATAAATAAATGTTCCTTAACGACATGTTGCACCCGTACAACTTGGTACGGCCAAAATACGCCAGGGGCTTTTAGCACCCCTCAATATGGTGTGAGAAGTCCGAACACTTTCACAAGTGGGGCACCCCGAACTTATAGCACTATATGCATTGGCTCCGAATCATGTCTTGGGTCAATAGTTGGGTTTGCCCGGCTCCTATGTTTTGGTGCCTTACGTTCCGCTATATCGGCTAAGGTAGCACTAGGAGAACCACTGTGATTGTGCCCCAGTTGAGCTGGGCCGAGCACCTCAGTGGAGAAAGCTAAAACTGACTGTCATGATGAAGCGAGAGCTGGTCGCTGTTCGAGAGGTTTTTTCGAGTCCCTAAAGACTTATGCCGCTTAGGGCGAGGAGTCGGCTCTGTCCGGCCAAGGCGTGGATAGCGCCCCGAACTCGGTCTTCCGAATACTAGGGGCTTCGCCGAAATTTAAAATTATAGAATTCTATGGCTAAGTGAGAGTGTTCACGCATTATAGTCCGATTGCCTCATTCGTTGGGCTGAGCGCCTCCCTCGAAGGACCCAAATATGGGAAAAAGAGCGCCCAAGTTTATCCCCAAACACCCCAGCACTAGCGGCAAGGGGGCAGAAGCCGACGACTCGCCATCTCTCAGTATTGATAAATAGCCGCACAAAAGGTAATATTTTAAATTCAAGCAGCATTACTCAGCGCATATGAACAAGTTTTCAGCGCACAGGACAAACATGAGTGAGTTTTACTCAAAAATTACATCCCTAGTACATTCATCCGCCACAAGGCGGGCACCCTTCAGAACATCCTTATAATAATTCTCGGGCTTGCGATGCTCTTTCCTCGGCGGTGGCCCGTCCTTCACAAGCTTCTCAGCATCCAGCTTGCCCCAGTGCACCTTAGCACGGGTAAGGGCCCTACGGGCACCTTCAATACAGACGGAGCGCTTGATGACTTCGAGCCTTGGACAGGCCTCCACCAGCCGCCGCACCAGCCCAAAATAGCTCCCAGGCTGAGCCTCTCCAGGCCACAGCCGAACTATGAGGCCCTTCATGGCCTGTTCGGCCGCCTTGTGGAGCTCGATCAGTTGCTTCAGCTAGTCGCTCAGGGGCACGGGGTGTCCGGCCTCAGCGTACTGAGACCAGAACACCTTCTCAGCTCGATAGAATGCGGCAGCATCAGACACACTCCGGGGAAGATCTGCGAACGGGCCTGGAGAACTCCGGATTCGAGTAAGTAACAAGTAACTCACGCTTATGTGTTTGCTTTGCATAAAGAATGCCTTACCCGCCGCTATCTTCTTCACCTCATCCAACTCCTGGAGGGTCCTCTAGGATTCGGCCTTGGCAGACTTGGCACTTTCAATAGCTGCCGCGAGCTCGGATGCTCGCATCCTCGAGTCACGCTCCAAACTCTCATATTTTTCCATGAGAGCCTGGAGCTCTTGCCGCACCTTGCCAACCTCGGCCTCATACTTCTCCCGCTCGGTGCGCTTCGAGGCCGGATTCTTCTCGGCCTCGTCCAGCGCTTGCTTAAGGGTCGCCACCTCAGACGTGGCCCCTACAATAGCCACGATAATCCTGTCATTTTTTGCAATTGCACCCTTTTTATATATATATTTTTAACAAGGTATTTCTTACTTTCATTGTCCTCGAGATGCTTCTTGGCACGCTCGAGCTCTTGCTCGGACCTTTCGAGGTCCTGCTTTAGCGTGTCCACTTTTGCAGTCAGTGCGACGGACGCAAGCAGGGTAGCCTGCACATGCATATTGACTCATTTTTGTTAGACTCCTGCGAATTCTATTTGATCCTCTATTCGGCTTTTCTTCCGAAATGCCAAACAGAGCATCAGGGGCTACTGTCTATGCGGTACTATTATTTACACTTTCTTTACTTACCTCGAAGCCTGTCAAAAGGCTAGTACAAGCTTCAGTCAATCCGTTTTTTGCGGACTGAACCTTCTGGACCACCGCACTCATAATAGCGCGGTGCTCCTCGTTGATGGAGGCGCCTTGGAGCGCCTCCAGCATATTGTCCGGCGCCTCCGGTTGGACGGAGGCCGCCGGCACGGTGGACTTGCTCCTCTTGGAAGGAGGTCCCCCGCCAGACTCCGGAACCTTTGAAGGTTCCGGAGCAGTGTCCGGCCTAGAGCCGGACTTGGAGCCCTGGGGGGTTTCATCCCCCTTACTCCTAGAGTCCGGGAGGTCGCCTCGCGGCGCCTCTAGGACCACCTCCTCCCGGATTGGAACCTGTTGGGACTACACTTCAGTGTCGTCCATAGAGCGGGGGGAGGAAGCCGTCGGAAGTGAGTTCACGTCCGACGAGTCCAGTGAGCCGCTCGACGACGCGTCGAGCCGGTCTTTGGGTGGGCTGCATAAACACATTCGACATAAGGGAAAGTTGTGCAATAAACGAATACTATGCATTACTTTGGTATCTAGATACTTATGATTTCGCCAGGGGCTTGTCCCTGGGCGCCCACTTCTCTCCGTCATCGTCGGCGTCGGTGGATAATCCGGAGAAAGGGTTTTCCCCTTCTTGGACCCTTTGGCCTCCCCAGTTGGGGCGGCCTTCCTTTTCTTTCCTTCCCCTGCTGGAGGGGGAGGGGTCTCTTCTTCCTCCTCCTTGTCTTCTTGGGAGGAGTGCGTCTTGGATTCGTCAGATGGTGAATCTGACACCTCCAGGCGCCGGGCACTCTTTCGAGTCCCCGCGGCCTTTTTTGCGGCCTTCTTCTCCGGCACCACATAGGGTGCCGGAGCCAGCAGCTTCGCCAATTGAGCGTCCGCTGGGCCTTCAGGCAAAGGCGCCGAACAGTCGATCCGTCCGGACTTCGCCTGCCAATCCTGTCAATGGTAAGGGAGTTTAGATCCCGCATAGAGTTAAACTATGAAAAACTAGTGCCCTGTAAAAGGTACAAAAAACTTACCACGCTAGCATGACGCTGCGCGCTGAATTCGCGATCCTCAGTAGCAGATGAGGGAGCCTCGGCGCCTTTGAAAAGCACCTTCCAGGCATCTTCGTACATCGTGTCGAAGAGCTTGCTCAGAGTTCGGTGCTGTGCCGGATTGAACTCCCACAGATTGAAGGCCCGTTGTTGACACGGGAGGCTCAGGCGGATGAGCATAACCTGGACTACGTTAACAAGCATGAGCTGCTTGTTCACCAGGGATTGGATGCATGTTTGCAGTCCGGTCACCTCCTTTGGTTGCCCCACGACAGGCCCGTCTCTTTCCAGGACGTGAGCCGCATTGGGGGTTCGGACCGGAACTCGGGGGCTGTGACCCACTTAGGGTCGCGCGGCTCGATGATATAAAACCACCCCGATTGCCATCCCTTCAGGGTCTCCACAAAGGAGCCCTCGAGCCACAGGACATTGGCCATCTTGCCAACCATGGCACCGCCGCACTCCACCTGGCTTCCGCGCACCACCTTTGGCTTGATGTTGAAAGTCTTAAGCCATAGGCCGAAATGGGGGCGGATGCGGAGGAACGCCTCGCACACGATGATGAACGCCGAGATGTTAAGGACGAAGTTCGGGGCCAGATCATGGAAATCCAGGCCGTAGTAGAACATGAGCCCCCGGACAAATGGATGCAGAGGGAAGCCCAGTCCGCGGAGGAAATGGGGGAGGAATACCACCCTCTCATGGGGCCTAGGAGTGGGGATGAGCTGCACCTTTTCGGGAAGCCGGTGCGCGATGTCGCTAGCCAGATATCCGGCCTTCCTCAGCTTTTTGATGTGTCCCTCCGTGATGGAGGAGACCATCCACTTGCCTCCCGCTCCGGACATGACTGGAGAAGGTTGAGGTGGTAGTGCGGACTTGGGCGCTGGAGCTCAAGTGCACAAGAATGGATAGGCAAAGGAGGAAGAAGGTGTGGGTGAAAAGGTGGATCCTTATCCCCTTATATGGGTGGACGTAACTACGTGTCCCCACCAGCCTGGTAAAACTCGCTTATCTCCAAGTGCCATAATCAATGGCGTGGTTGGGTTACCCACACCCGTATTGATGAGAATCCCGGAATAAGGGGACACGATCTCTGCTTTAACAAGACGTGCCAAGGAAACTGCCTCGCACAACGCGCTGAGATGGGACAGTAAAACGGTTCGAATAAAAGCTTGGCCGTGGTGTGATGTCACACTACGGAATACGTCAGCAGATTAGATTTGTGTAAATATTATTCTCTCTATGGCAATATGTGGAAACTTATTTTGCAGAGCTGGACACTATCTTTGTGTTCAAAATCTTCTATGAAGTACTTGGAGGAGGAATCCGCCTTGCAATGCCGAAGACAATATGCGCGCCAGACTCGTCATCGTTGAAGCCTGGTTCAGGGGCTACTGAGGGAGTCCTGGATTAGGGGGTGTCCGGATGGCCGGAAATACCTTCAGCCAGACTCCTGGACTATGAAGATACAAGATTGAAGACTCCGTCCCGTGTCCGGAAGGGACTTTCCTTGGAATGGAAGGCAAGCTTGGCGATACGGATGTTCAGATCTCCTACCATTGTAACCGACTCTATGTAACCCTAACCCTCTCCGGTGTATATATAAACCAGAGGGTTTTAGTCAGTAGGACAACATACACATCAACAATCATACCATAGGCTAGCTTCTAGGGTTTAGCCTCTCTGATCTCGTGGTAGATCTACTCTTGTACTACCCATATCATCAATATTAATCAAGCAGGACGTAGGGTTTTACCTCCATCGAGAGGGCCCGAACCTGGGTAAAACTTCATGTCCATTGTCTCCTGTTACCATCCGGCCTAGACGTACAGTTCGGGACCCCCTACCCGAGATCCGCCGGTTTTGACACCGACAATGACTGGTGTCGCTCTCTAGTTGGTCGCTTCCCAGTCTTTTTCTAGCCTTCACTTGTACTAAGCGGGAATACTGCTTGTGCATCCACTTCCATAAACCCCAAAAGTTATTCCATATGAGTCCACCATACCTTCCTATATGTGGTATCTACCTGCCGTTCCAAGTAAATTTGTATGTGCCAAACTCTAAATCTTCAAATAAAATTCTATTTTGTATGCTCGAATAGCTCATGTATCAACTAGGGTTGTCTATATCTTCCATGATAGGTGGGTTATTCTCACGAGGAGTGGACTCCGCTCCTCATTGACGAGAAAATGGCTGGTAACCAGGATGCCCAGTCCCATGCTTAAATTAAAATAATTGCAAACAAAACTCCCCCAGGATTGTTGTTAGTTGGAGGCACCCGTTGTTTCGGACAAGCCATGGATTGATGTTTGTTGGTGGTGGGGGAGTATAAACTTTACCATTCTATTTGGGAACCACCTATAATGTGTGTAGCATGGAAGATATCGAGATCTCTCGATTGTTATGTTGACAATGAAACTATACCACTCAAAATATTATTTATCTCTGTTTCAAAAATCGAGCTCTGGCACCTCTACAAATCCCTGCTCCCCTTTGCGAAGGGCCTATCTATTTACTTTTATGTTGAATCATCATCCTCTTATTAAAAAGCACCAGTTGGAGAGCACCGCTGTCATTTGCATGCATTACTATTAATTTACATTGAGTATGACTGTGAGTGGATCTCTTTTACCATGAATTACAATGTTTAGCCAGTCCTTGATCTTCAGAGGTGCTCTGCATTTATGTTTTGCGGTCTCGGAAAGGGCTAGCGAGATACCCTATTGTTATATCATATTATGATTGTTTTGAGAAAGTGTTGTCATCCGAGATTTATTATTATTGCTCGCTAGTCGATTATGCCATTGATATGAGTAAAGATGAGACCTAAATGTTACTGTAAATATGGTTAGTTTATAATCTTTGCTGAAAACTTGAATTCTGACTTTACATATTTACAACAACAAGATCAAACAGAGTTTGTAAAAGTTTTTCTTTATCATTTTCAGTTTGTCAACTGAATTGCTTGAGGACAAGCAAAGGTTTAAGCTTGGGAGAGCGGATACGTCTCCATCGTATCTACTTTTCCAAACACTTTTGACCTTGTTTTGGACTCTAACTTACATGATTTTAATGGAACAAACCCGGACTGACGCTGTTTTCAGCAAAATTGCCATGGTGTTATTTTTGTGCAGAAATAAAAGTTCTTGAAATGACCTAAAACTTCACGGAGAATATTTTTGGAATTTATAAAAAATACTGGCGAAAGAATCAACACCAGGGGGCCCACACCCTGTCCACAATGGTGGGGGGCGCGCCCACCCCCCGGGGCGTGCCCCCTATCTTGTGGGCCCCCTGAGGCTCCACTGTCGTCAATTCCAACTCTATATATTCATGTTCGGGGACAAAAAAATCAGAGAGAAGGATTCATCGCGTTTTACGATACAGAGCCGCCGCCAAGCCCTAATCTCTCTCGAGAGGGCTGATCTGGAGTTCGTTCGAGGCTCCGAAGAGGGGAATTCGTCGCCATCGTCATTATCAACCTTCCTCCATCACCAATTTCATGATGCTCACCGTCGTGCGTGAGTAATTCCATCGTAAACTTGTTGGACGGTGATGGGTTTGATGAGATTTTGAAGGGAATATGCCCTAGAGGCAATAGTAAAGTTATTATTTATTTCCTTATTTCATGATAAATGTTTATTATTCATGCTAGAATTGTATTAACCAGAAACATAATACATGTGTGAATGCATAGACAAACAGAGTGTCACTAGTATGCCTCTGCTTGACTAGCTCGTTAATCAAAGATGGTTATGTTTCCTAACCATAGACATGAGTTGTCATATGATAAATGGGATCACATCATTAGGAGAATGATGTGATTGACTTGACCCATTCCGTTAGCTTAGCACTTGATCGTTTTAGTATACTGCTATTGCTTTCTTCATAACTTATACATGTTCCTATGACTATGAGATTATGCAACTCTCGATTACAGAAGGAACACTTTGTGTGCTACCAAACGTCACAACGTAACTGGGTGATTATAAAGGTGCTCTATAGGTGTCTCCGATGGTACTTGTTGAGTTGGCATAGATCGAGATTAGGATTAGTCACCCCGATTGTCGCAGAGGTATCTCTGGGCCCTCTTGGTAATGCACATCACTATAAGCCTTGCAAGCAATGCAACTAATGAGTTAGTTGCGGGATGATGCATTACGGAAACGAGTAAAGAGACTTGCCGGTAACGAGATTGAACTAGGTATTGAGATACCGATGATCGAATCTCGGCCAAGTAACATACTGACGACAAAGGGAACAACGTATGTTGTTATGCGGCTTGACCGATAAAGATCTTCGTAGAATATGTAGGAGCCAATATTGAACATCCAGGATCTGCTATTGGTTATTGACCGGAGAAGTGTCTCGGTCATGTCTACATAGTTCTCAAACCCATAGGGTCCGGACGCTTAATGTTCGGTGACGATCGGTATTATGAGTTTATGGGATTTGATGTACCGAAGGTAGTTCGGAGTCCCGGATGAGATCAGGGACATGACGAGGAGTCTCGAAATCGTCGAGACGTAAAGATCGATATATTGGACGACTATATTCGGACATCGGAAAGGTTCTGAGTGATTCGGGTATTTTTCGGAGTACCGGGGAGTTACGGGAATACGGGGAAGAAGTATTGGGCCTCATGGGCCAAGTGGTGGAAGAGAGGAGGCAGGGCGCGCCCCCCTGGCCCAAACCGAATTGGACTAGGGGGGAGGCCCCCCTTTCCTCCTTTCCTCCCTATCCTTCGTTCTCCCTCTCCTCCTTCCTTTCCTCCTCCTAGTAGGAGTAGGAAAGGGGAGTCCTACTCCTACTAGGAGGAGGACTCCTCCTCCTGGCGCGCCCTGCAAGGGCCGGTCGGTCTCCCCCTTGCTCATTTATATACAAGGGCCGGGGGCTCCCTAGAACACACAAGTTGATTGTTCCAAGCCGTGTGCGGTGCCCTCTCCATCATAATCCACCTCGATCATATCGTAGCGGTGCTTAGGTGAAGCCCTGCGATGGTAGCAACATCATCACCGTCATCACGCCGTCGTGCTGACGGAACTCTCTCGTGAAGCTCTGCTGGATTGGAGTTCGTGGGATGTTATCGAGCTGAACGTGTGCTGAACTCGGAGGTGTTGTACGTTCGGTACTTTGATAGGTCGGATCGTGAAGACGTATGACTACATCAACCGCGTTCTCATAACTCTTCCGCTTACGGTCTATGAGCCTCTCGTTGCTATGCATCACCATGATCTTGCGTGTGCGTAGGATTTTTTTTTGAAATTACTATGTTCCCCAACAGTGGCATCCGAGCCAGGTTTATGCGTAGATGTTATACGCACGAGTAGAACACAAAGGAGTTGTGGGCGTGGGTATATACATATTGCTTGCCGTCACTAGTTGATTCTTGATTCAGTGGCATTGTTGGATGAAGCGGCCCAGACCGACATTACGCATATGCTTACGTGAGACTGGTTCTACCGACATGCTTCGCACAGAGGTGGCTAGTGGGTGTCTGTTTCTCCAGCTATAGTTGAATCGGATTCAATGAACAGGGTTCTTTCTGAAGATCAAAAAGCAATCACTATACCGCGTTGTGGTTTTTGATGCGTAGGTAAGAACGGTTCTTTCTCAGCCCGTAGCAACCACGTAAAACTTGCAACAACAAAGTAGATGACGTCTAACTTGTTTTTGCAGGGCATGTTGTGATGTGATATGGTCAAGACATGATGCTAAATTTTATTGTATGAGATGATCATGTTTTGTAACAAAATTATCGGCAACTGGCAGGAGCCATATGGTTGTCGCTTTATTATATGAAATTCAATCGCCATGTAATTGCTTTACTTTATCACTAAGCGGTAGCGATAATCGTGGAGGCAATATTTGGCGTGACGACAATGATGCTTCGATGGAGATCAAGGTGTCAAGCCAGTGACGATGGTGATCATGACGGTGCTTTGGAGATGGAGATCACAGGCACAAGATGATGATGGCCATACCATATCACTTATATTGATTGCATGTGATGTTTATCCTTTATGCATCTTATTCTGCTTGATTGACGGTAGCATTATAAGATGATCACTCACTAAATTTCAAGGTACAAGTGTTCTCCCTGAGTATGCACGTTGCCAATGTTCGTCGTGCCAAGACACCACGTGATGATCGGGTGTGATAAGCTCTATGTTCACATACAACGGGTGCAAGCCAGTTTTGCATATGCAGAAATACTCGGGTTAAACTTGACGAGCCTAGCATATGCAGATATGGCCTCGGAACACTGAACCGAAAGGTCGAGCGTGAATCATATAGTAGATATGATCAACATAGTGACGTTCACCATTGAAAACTAATCCATTTCACGTGATGATCGGTCATGGTTTAGTTGATATGGATCATTGATATGTCTCCAACGTATCTATAATTTTTGATTGTTCCATGCTATATTATATCCTGTTTTGGACATTATTGGGCTTTATTATACACTTTTATATTATTTTTGGGACTAACCTATTAACCGGAGGCCCAGCCCAGAATTGATGTTTTTTGCCTATTTTCAGAGTTCCGCTAAAAAGAATATCAAACAGAGTCCAAACGGAATGAAACCTTTGGGAACGTGATTTTCGGAACGAACATGATCCAGAGGACTTGGACCGTATGTCAAGCAATCAACCAGGAAGGAACGAGGTAGGGGGCGCGCCTACCCCCCCAGGCGCGCCCTCCACCCTCGTGGGGCCATGTTGCTCCACCGACTTACTCCTTCCTCCTATATATACCTACGTACCCCCAAACTACCAGATACGGAGCCAAAACCCTAATTCCACCGCCGTAACTTTCTGTATCCACGAGATCCCATCTTGGGGCCTTTTCCGGAGCTCCGCCGGAGGGGGTATCGATCACGGAGGGCTTCTACATCAACACCATAGCCTCTCCGATGAAGTGTGAGTAGTTTACTTCAGACCTACGGGTCCATAGTTATTAGCTACATGGCTTCTTCTCTCTTTTTGGATCTCAATACAAAGTTCTCCCCCTCTCTTGTGGAGATCTATTCGATGTAATCTTGTTTTGCGGTGTGTTTGTTGAGACCGATGAATTGTGGGTTTATGATCAAGTTTATCTATGAACAACATTTGAATCTTCTTTGAATTCTTTTATGTACGATTGGTTATCTTTGCAAGTCTCTTCGAATTATCAGTTTGGTTTGGCCTACTGGATTGATCTTTCTTGCAATGGGAGAAGTGCTTAGCTTTGGGTTCAATCTTGCGGTGTCCTTTCCCAGTGACAATTGGGGCAACAAGGCACGTATTGTATTGTTGCCATCGAGGTTAACAAGATGGGGTTTATATCATATTGCATGAGTTTATCCCTCTACATCATGTCATCTTCCTTAAAGCGGTACTCTGTTCTCTTGAACTTAATACTCTAGATGCATGCTAGATAGCGGTTGATGTGTCGAGTAATAGTAGTAGATGCAGGCAGGAGTCAGTCTACTTGTCTCGGACGTGATGCCTATATACATGATCATACCTATATATTCTCATAACTATGCTCAATTCTGTCAATTGCTCAACAGTAATTTGTTCACCCACCGTAATACTTATGCTCTCGAGAGAAGCCTCTAGTGAAACCTATGGCCCCAGGTCTATTTTCCATCATATTAATCTTCCAATACTTAGTTATTTCCTTTGCCATTTATTTTACTTGCATCTTTATTTCTCTTTATCATAAAAATATCAAAAATATTATCTTATCATATTTATCATATCTCACTCTCGTAGGTGACCATGAAGGGATTGACAACCCCTTTATCACGTTGGTTGCGAGGAGTTTATTTGTTTGTGTAGGTGCGAGGGACTCGTGCGTGGCCTCCTACTGGATTGATACCTTGGTTCTCAAAAACTGAGGGAAATACTTACGCTGCTCTGCTGCATCACCCTTTCCTCTTCAAGGGAAAACCAATGCAGTGCTCAAGAGGTAGCAATCACATGATCACTTAGATGATTAGAGGGATGTCTATCTAAGTGGGAGTTCTTAAATATGATTAATTGAACTTTAATTTGTCATGAACTTAGTACCTGATAGTATTTTGCTTGTCTATGTTGTTGTAGATAGATGGCATGTGCTGTTGTTCCGTTGAGTTTTAATGTGTTCCTTGAGAAAGCAAAGTTGAAAGATGATGGTAGCAATTACACGGACTGGGTCCGTGACTTGAGGATTATCCTGATTGCTGCAAAGAAGAATTACGTCCTGGAAGCACCGCTAGGTGCCAAACCCGCTGCAGGAGCAACGCCAGATGTTATGAACGTCTGGCAGAGCAAAGCAGATGACTACTCGATAGTTCAGTGTGCCATGCTTTACGGCTTAGAACCGGGACTTCAACGACGTTTTGAATGTCATGGAGCATATGAGATGTTCCAGGAGTTGAAGTTAATATTTCAAGCAAATGCCCGAACTAAGAGATATGAAGTCTCCAATAAGTTCTACAGCTGCAAGATGGAGGAGAATAGTTCTGTCAGTGAACATATACTCAGGATGTCTGGGTACCATAACCACTTGACTCAACTGGGAGTTAATCTTCCTGTTGATAGTGTCATTGACAGAGTTCTTCAATCACTGCCACCAAGCTACAAGAGCTTCTTGATGAACTATAATATGCAAGGGATGGATAAGACGATTCCCGAGCTCTTCGCAATGCTAAAACCTGGGGAGGTAGAAATCAAGGAGCATCAAGTGTTGATGGTCAACAAGACCACCAGTTTCAAGAAAAAGGGTAAAGGGAAGAAGAAACGGAACTTCAAGAAGAACGGCAAACGAGTTGCTGCTCAAGAGAAGAAACCTAAGTCTGGACCTAAGCCTGAGATTGAGTGGTTCTACTGCAAAGGGTCTGGTCACTGGAAGCGAAACTGCCCCAAGTATTTGGCGGATAAGAAGGATGGCAAGGTAAACAAAGGTATATGTGATATACATGTTATTGATGTGTACCTTACTAAAGCTCCTAGTAGCACCTGGGTATTTGATACTGGTTCTATTGCTAATATTTGCAACTCGAAACAGGGACTACGGATTAAGCGAAGATTGGCTAAGGACGAGGTGACGATGCGCGTGGGAAATGGTTTTAAAGTCGATGTGATCATCGTCGGCACGCTATCTCTACATCTACCTTCGGGATTAGTTTTAGACCTGAATAATTGTTATTTGGTGTCAGCGTTGAGCATGAACATTATATCTAGATCTTGTTTGATTCAAGACGGTTGTTCATTTAAATCGGAGAATAATGGTTGTTCTATTTATATGAGTAATATCTTTTATGGTCATGCACCCTTGAAGAGTGGTCTATTTTTAATGAATCTCGATATTAGTGATACACATATTCATAATGTTGAAGCCAAAAGATGCAGAGTTGATAATGATAGTGCAACTTATTTGTGGCACTGCCGTTTAGGTCATATTGGTGTAAAGCGCATGAAGAAACTCCATTCTGATGGACTTTTGGAATCACTTGATTATGAATCACTTGGTACTTGTGAACCATGCCTCATGGACAAGATGACTAAAACGCCGTTCTCCGGAACTATGGAGCGAGCAACAGATTTGTTGGAAATCATACATACTGATGTATGTGGTCCAATGAATATTGAGGCTTGCGGCAGGTATCGTTATTTTCTCACCTTCACAGATGATTTGAGCAGATATGGGTATATCTACTTGATGAAACATAAGTCAGAAAATTTGAAAAGTTCAAAGAATTTCAGAGTGAAGTGGAAAATCACCGTAACAAGAAAATAAAGTTTCTACGATCTGATCGTGGAGGAGAATATTTGAGTTACGAGTTTGGTCTTTATTTGAAACAATGCGGAATAGTTTCGCAACTCACGCCACCCGGAACACCACATCGTAATGGTGTGTCCGAACGTCATAATCATATTTTACTAGATATGGTGTGACCTATGATGTCCCTTACTGATTTACCGCCATCGTTTCGGGGTTACGCTTTAGAGATAGCTGCATTCACATTTAATAGGGCACCATCTAAATCCATTGAAACGACACAATCTGAACTGTGGTTTGGCAAGAAACCAAAGTTTTCGTTTCTTAAAGTTTGAGGTTGCAATGCTTATGTGAAAAAATTTCAACCTGATAAGCTCAAACTCAAATCGGAGAAATGTGTCTTCATTACCCAAAGGAGACTGTTGGGTACACCTTCTATCACAGATCCGAAGGCAAGGCATTTGTTGCTAAGAGTGGATCCTTTCTAGAGAGGGAGTTTCTCTCGAAAGAAGTGAGTGGGAGGAAAGTAGAACTTGATGAGGTGACTGTACCTGCTCCCTTATTGGAAAGTAGTTCATCACAGAAACCGGTTCCTGTGACACCTACACCAATTAGTGAGGAAGCCAATGATGATGATCATGAAACTTTAGATCAAGTTACTACCGAACCTCGTAGGTCAACCAGAGTAAGATACACACCAAAGTGGTATGGTAATCCTGTTCTGGAGGTCATGTTACTTGACCACGACGAACCTACGAACTATGAGGAAGCGATGATGAGCCCAGATTACGCAAAATGTCTTGAGGCCATGAAATCTGAGATGGGATCCATGTATGAGAACAAAGTGTGGACTTTGGTTGACTTGCCCGATGATTGGCAAGCCATCAAGAATAAATGGATCTTCAAGAAGAAGACTGACGCTGACGGTAACATTATTGTCTACAAAGCTCGACTTGTTGCGAAAGGTTTTGGACAAGTTCAAGGAGTTGACTACGATGAGACCTTCTCACCCGTAGCGATGCTTAAGTCCATCTGAATCATGTTAGCAATTGCCGCATTTTATGATTATGAAATTTGGCAAATGGATGTGAAGACTGCATTCCTGAATAGATTTCAGGAAGAAGAGTTGTATATGATGCAACCTGAAGGTTTTATCAATCCAAAGGGTGCTAACAAAGTGTGCAAGCTCCAGCGATCCATTTATGAACTGGTGCAAGCCTCTCGGAGTTAGAATAATCATTTTGATAGTGTGATCAAACACTACAAAAAAATACACTTCCGTGATGATACGTGTTTGTCACAGTAGGTCTCGTTTTTTGTCATGCATGTACATCCATGACAAATTTATGACAGAATCAAGATAGTCATACCTGTGCTATCGTAGAAGTGTTCTATGACATTACCAAAATTATCATCACGGAAGTGTCCACTTCCATGATGATAAATCGCGCGTCACAGAAGTGATTTCGTCAAGGGTGACCGACACGTGGCATCCACCGTAACGGAATGCCGTTAAGCTATCGGGTCGGGTTTTGTATCCGATAACCCGTTAACAGCCCCAACCAATGGGAAATTTCCATGTGTAAAATTCTTATTGGTTGGACGAAACACGTGTCAGCTTGTCAGTGGGTCAGATAGGCGCCTATGATACGTCGACACGTGGCATGGCCCAACAGAGGCCCATTCCTATGAAAAGGCCGGCCCGTTTGACTTGGTCAAAAGGTGGCGAGCCGGCCCATGTAAAGCCTGTTAACGGACTGTTCGCATATTGCCCATTTACAGCCCGCTAACCCAAGGCCCGTTACGCCCTATCCAAATTAGGCCCAGTAGCGTCATCTGGGCCACCCAATATGATTCCAGCCCGTTTTCACTTCTAGCCCATGTATGGCCCATGACGTCTTTCGGCCCATATGAGGCCCTATGTAACTCTTGGCCTACTAAGGGCCCGTGGTGAAACTGGCCCGTAATGAACAGTGTATCACTTTACACCCATTAACGGCCCGTGGTGAAACTGGCCCGTAATGAACAGTGTATCACTTTATACCCATTAACGGCCCGTTATTTCGTTGGGCCATTTCCAGCCCATGTTATCTTTCGGCCTTCTCAGAGCCCATTTATTCTTGGGCTCATTTCCAGCATTCGTTTACTTGCGGCCCATTACTGTCATTTTCTGCTTGTGGGCCAAATTCATCCTGTGGTTACAGTCGGCCCGTTTGTGGTCCGTTAATACGTTGGGCCGTTTTCATAGCGTCATCAAATACGGCCTATTAACGATGGCCCGTTATGGTCGGCCCATGAATGGACGATTCCAACTCTAGCCCGTTTACGGCCATAATGCGGCCTGTTATTGGCCCATGTTTGGCCATCGATCATACTGCCCGTATAAGGCCCATTGATGATACGGCCCATAGAAGGCCCATTGTTTCTACGGCCCGTAGAAGGCCCATTGTTTCTACGGCCCGTAGAAGGCCCACTGTTTCTACGGCCCGTAGGAGGCCCAGTGTCACTACAGTAAATATTAGCCCATGGTTATTGTGGCCTAGTTTTAAAAAATAGGTTATTGCAGCCACTAGCAAACCGCGGAAAAAGAACTGCAATGTCTAGAAGCAAACAAATAAACAAGACAACAAGGAAATAAATAAGCAAGCAACTTACGCTAGGTTATCACGGCTATCACACATATTACATCCACTGGACATCAAATTTCTGCACCAGTGCAAATAAATGCGCCGACAAAAGAATATACAAAACTGAGAGCACTTCAGAAGGCACTAGGCCTGGCCAAGTCGGGCCCCCCAAATAGCTGAAGAAGCTAAGTAGACCTTAGTTGTGTCAACGATAGATGCATCAACACTAGATTTAAGGCATGATGGTGCGCACGGCAGTCCTCTGACATCTTCATTGCATCTTTGACTTCAAGTTGGAGCTGAGCTGAAGCAAGCCTTTCCGCTTTAACTTGAGACTAAAGAAGTCGAACTGATTGAGGCAGCGACTGCACAAAGGTTGTCTCACACCTGCTGGTGAGTAGCTTCAACTCACTGTCTTCATCAAGACAGGACCTTGGGGTCATCTCGCTGTCCTCAAGATGGTTTGGCTCACTATCTTCCCTAAAGTTCTGCCTGGCGTAAGAGATACGAGTCTGAAAGAGAAACAAGGAGACACGTAATAGGTTTCACAATTATATAAGAAAATAAATGGATCTGTTCTGCATAAGGAACATGTTTTTACAACTACAATTTGAAACTTGTAGTTGTTGCAAACATCCAATCAAATGTAAACAGCAAAGCAAACAACATTGGAGGAAATGATGCATATCCAAATCTATACTAGAACAAAGTTTGAAGGCTTGAGAAGGATGAACTTACATTACATGTTAACACGGGCTGGACAAAGCCCTTCTCCATGTTGATGAAAGGATAATTCAATAAATTCCCCAAAGAAAATTCTTTATAAGCGTTGCCATTATTCTACATTTTGCAAAGAGTAAATATAGATCAAATAATATTGGAAGAAACAGAGGATAATGAAGCTCAGGTGCAGACTGATGATACATAATCAAATAGCAATTAATTAAGTACAGCGTTACAAGGCAAAAGGGAGAGAGGTACTGACAAGAGCAATGCAAAGCCCATTATTGTTTTGAGATCGTATGATCCTTTGAGCAAGGAGATTCATCTAAAATTTGTTTTCATACAAGAGAGAAGGTAAGGCACAAGCAGAAATTTAGGAGTTCCAATTTTGAATTGATATCATAGACAATACCTGACGCTGGGCTCCCAGCAGTTCTAATAGGGGTTTGGCCACTGGAGTAGGGGTAAAGTGTGGTACAGTTTGGCCTATGTTTTCTGTGGCTGCTGATCTATCTGATTTAACAGGTATCACTACCTTTTCCAAATACCTAGTTTGTACTCCTTGATGACCTGCACTCATCCTCTTCCTTTTGGACACCTATTACGAAAGAACAACATTTGACTGGAAAAACATAGTGTGACGACACATGGAATAGGTACATAAAATGGATAGGTATGGCATATAATCATATATGATGCTTAAACTAAGCAGATGGTGTAACAAAGTAGAAGTAATGCAAGAGGTCAAAAGCAAAATATGTGCGACCAATACAACTTTGCAAAGTTAGAGCAAGCACCTTGATGGGTGAATAAGATAGGCCATCCTCCACCATGTCAAGTTTGTTAGGCAGTGGATCATTCCGCAATATTCCTCTCGTGCGCCCATTCTCATATTCATTTTGATAATGTTCAATATCTGACATGCATGAAAACATAAAAACAAGTGAGATTTTCTTTGTAATGCAGAAGTGATTCTAATCCAATACTGCCTCCCTGTAAACCCCTTTGTGCTATCTCTGCAATTCTTTTAAAAGATGCCATGCATGCTATAATTTCTTGTGTGCATTAATATAATGTGGCCTACTACTCAAAATATGAGATCTCCAGAAGTGATGACACTTCGCAGATGATAGCTTCAACATATAGTAAAGAAGAACAAGTCGACCTGACCTGACAGATTCAAAATATACTAAGGGAGAACAACTCAACCTGACCAGTCGACCGCAAGAGAAGAGTATCGTCTTAAAGAAGAGCAAAAGAGCAAGCAGATTGAAGATATTACAAGTCTTTTAATACAATGTCGGTTGGCCACCCATGATGAACCAGAGCGCACAGAGAAATACTATTCTTTCCGGTCTCTCCATATGTGGCTCACATGCATTTCGAAACTAAAGTAGGAACATTTAGCTAACCAATTAAACATCTCTCAGTTTTACTAATATCAGCAATAATATCAGATATGAATTTGTACAACCAAGCTTGTTTAGCTTGATGGGTGGAGCAGTGCTATTATGACACGAACCACGTAGGCTGATTGTGGTCATCATAAAATGGGGAAAACATAAGCATGATGAGTACAGTGTTGACCATGGCAGTGGGATGGCAGATCTGAAGCTGCAAACCGCACAAAGGGTAGTTAGCAACCGATGTTTGCTTTGAAATAACAACTAAGATTTGGTATGGACAAGAAAGTACGGTCAACAAGTGACAAAGAAATGCAATTATGCTGTCTCTCTATATGTCGCGACATGCATTTGGAAACTCAAGTGGGACCTTTAGCTAACCAATTAAATGTGTCAGTTAACTAATATCAGTATCATATCACAATCATATTTGAACAACTAAGCTTTCGAATTCTGAGTGTTGTGCTATTTAGTTTGAAGGGTGGAGTAATGCTAGTACGACAGAAAGCACCTACGCAGATCATAGTAGAGTAGATAAAAGGGGAAAACCCTAAGCATCAAGAGAAAAATCAGGAAAGTGGAACTAGCTGGACCAGTGGGTGGCGCACATGCTTTTCGAAACGAATATAGGAACATTAGGTGACCAATTAAACGTTCTTTGTTTTAGTGATATGAGCATCATATCAGATTCGTATTTCAACACGTAAGCTTTGGGTTGAGGTCTTGAGGAGCAGTGCTAGCACGACATGAAGCACCTATGATGATGGTAGTGAATATAAAGGGGGGAAACCATAAGCTTTATGAGTATAGTGCCCGTGCCATGGCGGATCTGAAGGTGCAAACCGGACAAAGCTACTTCGCAACCTATGTTTGCTTTCAACTAGCCACTACGATTTGGTACGGACAAGAAAACTACAGTAAACAAATTACGATCTATTTTTCGGGTGAGATCAATAATTTAAGCACATATGTAAGAGTACCACCTCTCTTGCGACGCCATGTGGGACTATGCTAATACGTTGAGGGTGTTGTGGGTGCGATGGCTATCAGCGGTGGGGAAGAAGACTTTAGACGGCAGACGGCTGGGTCGGGGGATATATCCTGTTACCGTGGATGAGGCGGTCGTAGGAGCGGCAACGGCAAGGTGGACGACGGCGCCGATGAAGCGAGAGGAGGCGATGAAAGGATCCTGGTCCAGCGTCGTGGATGAGAGACGTCCATCTCTTGCAGTGGACGATGGGGTAGGGGTAGCGGCTCCGGCAAGGTGGAGGATGGGATGGCGGACGGAGGAGGCTGGCCGCAGTGCGGAGGTTGTCGTGCCGCCGGCGGTGTATGAATGGGGAAATGGAGGGGAGTGGGGATCTCAAACTTTAGGACGCGCTTCTCTAAAATGGGGGAAAGTTACGAACTTATCCCCCGTTTAAAATTTCGGACATCGCGTCGGTTGGGGATAGGACGGTAATCTCGCATCTCCCAAATATTTGTCGGTAACTATTTTGGGCGAGGAGAGGGTGTTTTGCCGCCCACGGTTGGCGCCCATGGTGTATGAACGGGGCTGATAGGTAGGGCGGTTGTGTCATGTCTGATGGAAGTTACACATCTGCCCCTATTTAAAATATTAGCCTACATCGATTTCGGGTGAGGAGAGGGTGTTTTGCCGCCCACGGTTGGCGCCCACGGGGTATGAACGGGGCTGACAGGTAGGACGGTTGTGTCACGTCTGATGGAAGTTACACATCTGCCCCTATTTAAAATATTAGCCTACATCAATTTCGGACGAGGAGAGTTTGTTTTGCCGCCCACCGTGTATGAATGGGGAAATGGAGGAAGAGACACATGTCTTTCAGATGAGCTTGAATCAAATGTGTTTTGCCACCCATGTTTGGCGCCCACCATGTCTGAATGGGCTCAGAGGCCGTCATGTCACGTCTGATTGAAGTTACTAGTCTACCTCTATCGACAGTAGTGTAAATCCTGTCGATAAGGATGTCAAGTGTCAGGGATAGACAGTAATTTCCATCTCGCAAACACTTGCTTCGAGCAACCCACAAATTATAGTGGGTTTTTAGCCGCTTCGTTCAAAACTTGGGAGAATTAGCATTCACGTTTGCCCTGGGACCTGGCAAACTAAATTCAAATCCAATTTGTATTCGATTACGAATATCCACAGATAATTATACGTTTTGTTATTTATTTCTTCAAAAACACAACAAAGATTTATTCCACCTTTATATATGATTGTGATTTAGAAATGCCATGATCTTCGAATTCAGTAGGTTGGATACACTCTGAGTCAAACAGTTATTTCATCCAATACAATATGCTCACACGATAAACAGTTCACCTTATGTCAATCATACAAGTTCTGAGGATTACCTCGCCTAAAAAATTCGGATCATTACAACACATGGAGAACATAGGGGGTCTTGCAACATAATCCACTCAGAGACATGACACAACATGCAAGTACAATAATCTAATGAAAATTTCAACTGGTATCTAAAGAAGAACCGGGATTATCTTGGGCTTCAGATAGCAGAAATAGCAGGACCTCCTCCGTCTTCAAATGCAACATTCTTACTTCCTCCAATTATTGGGTTGCTTGCATAATGCGTGTCGCTAATTCCGTAATTTCCAGCCTCAAGACAAATATTACCTCATTCATGGCAGCCACACCATCTCTTTCTGCCTCTAGTAGAGCCTCAAGCACTATAATATCTGTGCTCAGACTACTCTCCGGCGGTGTTTCCTCTGAACTGCTACCATCTGGTAACATGGATGGCGCACTGCTTCCACAAATAGATTCTAGGGTTGTACATTGTGTCCTAGTGTGAACGGCATCCTGAAAGGTTTCCGCTGGACATCAGTAAGAGATAGTCATCCTATGATCCAGGCAGTAAGCTTACATGGTAAACGGCGGATGAATTATTGCCGAGCATGGCAAACTATATTTAAATGGTTCGAAGCAGCATCATCCGAAAAGAAATTAAAATGGTAAGATGAAACTAGGGATGTAAGTGGCAAATAAACGAAATCCGCCAGTCCCATCTAGTTAGTTTTTGCTACCTCCCTAGTTCATTTTCCTCAAAAAAACAAAAACTCTTTTGAACTATCATACCACTAGTGGACTTTAATCGGGATTAAACTGGACCCAGTTGACATCCCTAGTTGAAAGGGAGTGTACAACCGCTATATTTAAGTTGCCAAGGCATCTAAGTAGTTGAAATAATCTAAGAAAGCACTTAACAGTGTGGCCTCATATAAACTACGAAGACAGTCTTGTGATGAAGTTGAGAGGAAAAGTTAAGGACTCAAATGAAATAGGCATGCATTTCTTTACGATAGTACAGCAGACACTGCTGACATATTGGCCAACTCAGGTATAGCGTAACAACAAATGAGCATTCGAATCAAGCAATACAGCAAAGCAGAAAACTGAACTATTTGTAATTCGGTAGGATTACACGTTGAGGACACAAGCCAAGAAAGCAGCCCACTCACATTACATTTCACATGTACTAAAACACACTGGCTTACCATATGTTGCTGTGAAGCCTAGCTGCTGTTGCAATGTTCTTTGAAGATATCGTCAGCATCCCGTGGTTGCAAATCTAGTTGTTCTAGTTTATTCTGCACCATCTATTTAGGTAAAATTAATTTTAATCGCATGCACTAGTCCAAATTGATCATCAATGGTTCATCTAAACTAATGGAAGAAGGGTGTGTGCTTACACGACAATACTCCCTCCGACTCTTTTTACTTTGTGTATACCTTTTTCTCAGTTTTCTCGTATTAGTCTGCGCGTTGCCGATTCCTAGCGCTGGTTTCCTTTTGTGCCCCGCCCCATCCGCCTCTGCCCTAATTAATTGGCAAATTAGTCCAGAAAAATTAAACCAGTGCCCTCCTTGGTATGCGAGTCAAGAGTTATGCGCAGAGTAAATAGAATCGGAGGGAGTATATCTGCTTCCCTCTATTTTTATGCTTGTTCGAGGCGCCAGCCCCAAAAGAACAAATATTTTGTTTGATGGGGTTGTCAGGTCCATAATTAATAGAAGCATCAAATT
This sequence comes from Triticum aestivum, assembly GCF_018294505.1. Lineage (NCBI taxonomy): Eukaryota > Viridiplantae > Streptophyta > Magnoliopsida > Poales > Poaceae > Triticum > Triticum aestivum. The sequence continues at coordinate 80,022,706 of NC_057809.1, forward strand.
AGTCATGCAACTTGGGAAGATCAAGAACACACAAACAAGTAATGAACAGAGGCTCGGAGTAGTGATGTAATAGCTAGCATCAGAAAATGTACGGTAAAACGAACAAGCAGCGGAACCACATGCTAGTTTGCTGATGTGTAATTAAGCATAGAGATCATTAAGCAGTCTGATGGAACCAACAGGTGGCATCAGAACAAAACTAAAGCATATTAACTATATGTGCACTGGTATGTAATTTAGCACATGTAACATGTTCACTGCCAGAAGTATGGCCCTACAGGTGCAAGCAGAATAACGCGTCTCATGAAAAAATAAATGATGCCCTGAAGAAATTCAAAGGTGCGGTGCTTATGCTAGGAAAGTGAACGTAGGCGCCGGCCGTTGGATAATAGTACATGATTCTCGGCGGCGTATGGGTATCGGTGTCATACTTGATAGCTAAGGATCGTCGATGGTGCTCGTGTTGCGGTTGAGTTTGGGCCGGCTGTCGCCGTCGCTGAAGCGGCTCTGGTGCTACGGTTGCGGCACCTGTCGACATACAAGAAAGCTCATCTGTGGTAAGTGAACAGTTGCACGATAAAGAGAAAAACCGAAGGAGTACAAAACAAAATAACCTGATGAGGCTGCGGCGTCGGTAAAGTAGGGTCGGTGGAGTTGAATATGGCGTCCGTGGAGCAGGTCCGGTGCAGTGGATGAAGGCTTCGGCGGGCGCGTTGTACAGTGCTTTCGGTGAGGCGGATCTGTTCTGGCGGACGAGGGCTTGTATGAAGGGCCAGCGAAGGGGCGGACGAGGGAGTCAGTGAAGGACCTACGCCGTGGTGGACGAGGGTGCCGGTTAAGCAGATCCGGTGCGGTGGACCATGATGGCGGTCAAGGAGATCTGGAGCGGTGGACAAGCCAGTCGCTGAAGCGGCTCCGGTGAAGTGGTGAGTTGGCAGTTGGGGATTCCAAGGTGCGGCAGGTAGATCCGGCAGGGTGTGAGGTCCACCGCTGCGGCGGAGGACTAGATTCGGCGGCTTGCCGTGGTTGGGGGGTCGGGGAGGGGGAGGAGAGGGGCTCTGGGGAAGAATGTTGGGGGCAAAGAGGGGAAAACAATGGAGTTACCAAAGCAGCCTTTTTCCGTTCATGTGGCAGGGGTAAAACAGGAATATCGCAGGGCTAAACTTTCGGGCGCGTGATATTTCGATGTGAGCGGGAAGTTTGAAAGCTTTTGGCGCCTAAAATTATAAGTATTGTGCTCTCGTACGGCTCACTATGATATCATGGCCGACAATTTTTTGTTTTGCACGTAAAAAAATGTGCAAGTTTTGAAAATCAATGTCTCCAACTCGAAACTTAGATTGTCCATTCAATTCAAATATGGATCATTGAGCTACTACTAGCAAATACCATCATACGGTCCAATTCAAATGAAATTCCAAATGTGTTTATCCTAAATATGATGACAAAAGCAAAAATGTGTATGTGTATGAATAAAGTGGATGATTATAAAGTTTGAACATGCCCGTATGTGTATATCTCTAGGTTTGATATATGAATTTGAAATCACGAAATCCTGGCTTAAAAAATGTACCTCCGTTTAAATGAATTACAAAAGCTAACGATGGGGTCGAATTCCAAAATTTCAATCTTAGGTTTGTAATTCTGGTACATCAAGGTATATCACGCATGTTCAAAAGTATCGTTATCTCATAGTACAAACTGTGAAACAAATTGATCAACCATGAGTGCACAATATCTCAATAACGCTAAAGTCCCTCAAATATAGACACCTCACTCTTTA